>NW_027077576.1:0-250000 GCF_963924675.1 Phocoena phocoena | reverse complement strand
GTGACTGTATCAATTTACGTTCCCAACAATAGTGGAAGAGGATTCCTTATCTCCACACCGTTTCCAGCATTTGTTGTTTGTAGATTTTCTGATGATGCCCATTCTAATAGGTGTGAGGTGATACACCATGGATGAGTCTATTTCGTTGAGCAAAGAGTAGGTCTTGTTTATTACGTATTTGGCTTATGGAATGGTATGTGTGCTAATTTCAATCTGTTTTTATACAGCAGCCCAACTCAACTTTCCCCTTAAGCAAGCATAAGGTTTTTATCTAAATGTGAGACTCTGTTCGGTTTTGTAATTCAGTTTATGTGTAGCCAAGTTTACACTCCCTCTATTAGTGATATCTTATGATAATTATCTTTCTTTGTGTGATATATTTCTCTTAGAATCATCATAATTAAATCCACTCAATTTGCTGCTACAGGCCTGATGACATTGATTTCACTGCTGAGTGATATTCCGTTGTACGTAAGTAGCACAACTTCTTTATCCATTTTTTTCTTTCTGGGATATTTAATTTGTACTGGACTCGAGGTTCTTGTAAACACAGCAGCCCTAAATTTTGTGTTGGCTGTGTCTTGTTGATTTTAATTTTCCTAAGCTATAGGGCCAAAAGTGGAAGTGCCCTAGGCTCTGTAGCTTTGTTTTTTAGATGTTTCAGGATACACCATGAACATCTCCAGAGTGTCTGTTGGCAATTTACATCCCGCCCATCAGCATAACACGGCTCCCTGTTCTCCATGGCCTGTCCTGTGTTTCTGGTTTTTACACTTTATTCAGATGGCCTTTTTGACGAATGGGAAATGTGACTTCATTGTAGTGTGGATTTCCATTGCTGGAGTGCTTGGTTGGCCAAAATGTTCATATGCGTTTTTTCCTGAATATATTCAGGAAAAATGTATACGCACTTTTTGTCCATGTGCATCACTGTCAAAGATCTGCCGCTTTTCATATGCTTTAAATGCAATTCCAATCTACCTCTTGAAATATGATTCCTGCAATTCTGCCTCGTTTTCAAGTCCTCTTTGCAGACTTACTTCGATATATTTTTGCCAATAGCTGTCATTTATCTCTGCAGGTTTGTGAATTACAGTGCCCCTGAGCTCCTTTCTTAGCTCGCTTCCTTGTAAGCTGGCCACAAAACTGCAGGTTTGCTTCAGGCCATAATCAGGGTCCAGCAGGGCACTCTGAGCCTTTGGTTAATTCCTCTTCCTGGTGGGAAATTAGAGTTAAATGTGCCCCTCCAGATACCTGCCTCACTCCCAGCCACATGGTGATGTATGTCCTCAGGTTTGAGGCCATATGTGATGGGTTCCTCATCTTTTGATGATGTGACCCCACTGGTGTGTGGACACTCCTGCCTGGTTCCCATCCCCTTGGTATTGTGGGCCCTCTGGTGAGACTCTGATCCTGGTTGGGTTCCTCACACATCCGTGAGGTGAGCCCTCTTCTCTGAGGTCACTCCTGCCTGGCTGGCACAACCCGCCTTGTTGACTTCGGCACCCTGGTGGCAGTTGGAGCCTGCTGGGAGCCTCCTTCCCGCGGTGATGAGGCCCTCTGGCGTCAGACCCTAATGGCGGGGTTCCCACATTTTCTGATACGTGCTAAGTGGTACGAGGGCACTCCTGCCAGGTTCCCATCCTCATGAGCGTGTGGGCCTTCTGTTCTGAGGTCCTAACGGCTGGGTTGCTCACACTTTCATGATGTGGGCCCTCTGCTGTGAGGTCAATCCTGCCTGGCTGGCGCACGTCGCCTTGGCGATGTGGACCCTCTGGTGGCAGTTGGAGTGTGCTGGGGCCTCCTCCCCTCAGTGATGAGGGCCTTCTGGTGTCAGGTCCTAAGTGCTGGGCTCCACACATTTTCTGATGTGTGCCCAGTGGTGCGAGTCACTCCTGCCAGGTTCCCATCCCCATGGGCATGTGAGACTTCTGTTCTGTGGTCCCAACTGCTGGGTTGCTCACAGTTTCATGATGTGGGCCCTTTGCTGTGTGTTCACTCTGGCCTGTATCCCATAGTGTCAGTGCTCTGGGCCTCCAGCTTGGAGTTTCCAACTTCTCGATTCCTCACCTTTTTTATTCTATGGGCCCTCGGTTGTGCGTCTCCTCCTGCATGCCTCACTCCCAGCCCCTTCGTGATGTGTGTCCCCTTGTTTGAGGCCACATGTGCTGTGTTCCTCACCTTTCTATAATGTGGCCACACTGGTGTGAGGACACTCTTGCCTGGTTCCCATTCCCTTGGTGATGTTGGCCTCACTGCTGTTAGGACAGTCTTGCCTGGTTCCCATCACCTTGGTGATGTTGGCCCTCTGGTGAGAGTCTGACCCTGGTTAGGTTCCTCACCCTTCTGTGAGGTGGGCCCTCTGCTCTGAGCTCACTCCTGCCTGGCTGGCACACCCCGCCTTGGCAACGTCGGCCATATGGTGGCAGTTGGAGCCTGCTGGGAGCCTCCTCCCCTCAGTGATGAGGGCCCTCTGGCTTCAGGCCCTAACTGCTGGGTTCCCACATTTTCTGATTCATGCTAAGTGGTGCAAGGACACTCCTGCCAGGTTCCCATCCCCATGGGGATGTGAGCCTTCTGCTCTGAGGTCCCAACGGCTGTGTTGCTCACAGTTTCATGATGAGGGCCCTCTGGTGTGAGTTCACTCCTGCCTAGATCCCATAGCCTCGCTGCTCCTGGCTGCCTGCCGGAGGTTCCAACTGTGGGATTCCTCACCTTTTTTATTCTATGGTCCCTCTGTTTTGAGGATCCTCTGGCCTGCCTCACTCCCAGCCCCTTGGTGATGTGTGTCCTCAGGTTTGAGGCCACGTGTGCTGGGTCCCTCAAATTATGGTGATGTAGCCTCACTGGTGTGAGGACACTCCTGCCTGGTTCCCATTCCCTTGGTGATGTTGGCCCTCTGGTGACAGTCTGATCCTTGTTGGGTTCCTCACACTTCTGTGAGGTGGGCTTTCTGCTCTGAGGTCACTCCTGCCTGGTTGGCACACCCCGCCTTGGTGACATCGGCCTTATGGTGGCAGTTAGAGCCTGCTGGGAGCCTCCTCCCCTCGGTGATGAGGGTCCTCTGGCCTCAGGTCCTAACTGCTGGGTTCCCACATTTTCTGATTCGTGGAAGTGGGCCGAGGACACTCCTGTCAGTTTCCCATCCCCATAGGGATGTGGGCCTTCTGCTCTGAGGTCCCATCCGCTGGGTTGCTCACAGTTTCATGATGTGGGACCTCTGCTGTGAGTTTGCTGTGGCCTGGATCCCATAGACTCTGTGCTCTGGGCGGCCTACTGGCCGGTTCCAACTGCTGGATTCCTCACAACTTTTATTCTGTGGGCTCTGTTTTGTGAGGATACTCCTGCTTGCCTCACTCCTAGCCCCTTGGAGATGTGGGTCCCCTGTTTTAGGCCACATGTTCTGGGTTCCTCACCTTTCTATAATGTGGCCACACTGGTGTGAGGACCCTCCTGCCTGGTTCCGATCCCCTTGGTGATGTGGGCCCTCTGGTGAGAGTCTTATCCTGGCTGGTTTCCTCACCCTTCTGTGAGGTAGGCCCTCTGCGGTGAGGTCACTCCTGCCTGGCTGGCACACATCACCTTGGTGACGTGGGCCCTCAGTTGGGAGTTGGTGTCTGCTGCGAGTCTCCGTCCCTCGGTAATGAGGGCCCTCTTGCGTCAGACCCTAACTCCTGGGCTCCCAAAATTTGCAGATGTGCGACCTGTGGTGCGAGTACACTCCTGTCAGGTTCCCAACCCCATGGGAATTTGGGCCTTCTGCTCTGAGGTCCCAACGGCTGGGGTGCTCACAGTTTCATGATGAGGGCCCTCTGATGTGCGTTCATTCCGGCCTAGATCCCATAGGCTTGCTGCTCCTGGGCGCCTGCTGGGAGGTTCCAACTGCGGGATTCCTCACCTTTTTTATTCTATGGGCCCTCTGTTTTGAGGCTCCTCCTGCCGGCCTCAATCCCAGCCCCGTTGTGATGTGTGTCCTCTGGTGTGAGGCCACGTGTGCTGGGTCCCTCACCTTTCGATGATGTGGCCCCAATGGTGTGAGGACACTCGTGCCTGTTTCCCAGCCCCTTGGTGATGTGGCCCCTCTGGTGAGAGTCTGATCCTGGCTGGGTTCCTTACCGTTCTGTGAGGTGGGCCCTGTGCTCTGAGGTAACTCCTGCCTGGCTTGCTCCCATTGCCTTGGTGACGTCGGCCCTCTGGTGGCAGTTGGATCCTTTTGGAGACTCCTGTCCTCGGTGATGAGGTCCCTCTGGCGTCAGGCTCTAACTGCTGGGCTCCCCAGGTTTTCTGATGTGAGCCCAGTGATGCCAGGACACTCGTGAAATGTTCCCATCCCCATGGCGATATGGGCCTTCTGCTCTGAGGTTCCAACGACTGGGTTGCTCACAGTTTCCTGATGTTAGCTCTCTGGTGTTAGTTCACTCATTCCTAGATCCCATAGCCTCTGTACTCTGGGCCGCCTGCTGGGAAGTTCCAACTGCTGGGTTCCTCCCCTTTTTTATTCTTTGGGCCCTGTGTTGGGAGGCTCCTCCTGCCTGTGTCACTCCCAGCCCCTTGGTGATGTAGGTCCTCTGGTTTGTGGCCACATGTGCCAGTTTCCTCATCTTTTAGTGATGTGGCCCCACTGGTGTGAGGACACTCGTGCCTGGTTCCCGTCCCCTTGGTGATATGGGCCCTCTGGTGAGAGTCTGATCCTGGTTGGGTTCCTCACACTTCTTTGAGGTGGGCCGTCTGCTGTGGGGTCACTCCTGCCTGGCTGGCACACCCCGCCTTGGTGACGTGGGCCCTCTTGTGGTAGTTGGAACATGCTGGGAGCCTCCTCCCCTCAGTGATGAGGGCCCTCTGGCGTCAGGCCCTAACTGCTGGGTACCCACATTTTCTGATATGTGCTAAGTGGTGCGAGGACACTCCTGCCATGCTCCCAACACCTTGGGGATGTGGACCTTCTGCTCTGAGGTCCAAATGGCTGGGTTGCTCGCAGTTTCATGATGTGGACCCTCTGCTGTGAGTTTACTGCGGCCTGAATCGCATAGACTTGGTGCTCTTGGCCGCCTGCTGGGAGGTTCCCATTGCTGGATTCCTCAGCTTTTTTATTCTATGGGCCCTGTGTTGTGAGGCTACTCCTGCCTGCCTCATTCCGAGCCCCTTGGAGATGTGGGTCTTCTGGTTTAGGCCACATGTGCTGGGTTCCTCACCTTTCTATGATGTGGCCACACTGGTGTGAAGACTCTCCTGCCTGGTTCTGACCACCTTGGTGATGTGGGCCCTCTGGTGAGAGTCTTATCCTGGCTGTGTTCCTCACCCTTCTGTGAGGTAGGCCCTCTGCGGTGAGGTCACTCCTACCTGGCTGTCACACGTCACCTTGGCGACGTGGGACCTCAGTTGGGTGTTGGTGCCTGATTGGAGTCTCCTCCCCTTGGTAATGAGGGCCCTCTGGCGTCAGGCCCTAACTCCTGGGTTCCCTAAATTCTCTGATGTGTGCCCTGTGGTGCGAGTACACTTCTGACAGGTTCCCAACCCCATGGGAATGTGGGCCTTCTGCTCTGAGATCCCAACGCCTAGGTTGCTCACAGTTTCATGATGACGACCCTCTGGTGTGAGATCACTCCGGCCTGGATCCCATAGTCTCGCTGCTCCTGGCCGCCTGCTAGGAGGATCCAACTGCGGGATTCTTCACCTCTTTAATTCTATGGTCCCTCTGTTTTGAGGCTCCTCCTGCCTGCCTCAATCCCAGCTCCCTTGTGATGTGTGTCCTCTGGTTTGAGGCCACGTGTGCTGGGTCCCTCACTTTTTGGTGATGTGGCCCCACTAGTGTGAGGACACTCCTGCCTGGTTCCCATTCCCTTGGTGATGTGGGCCCTCTGGTGAGAATCTGATCCTCTTTAGTTCTTCACACTTCTGTGAGGTTGACCCTCTGCTCTGAGGTCACTCCTGCCTGGTTGTCGCACTCCGCATTGGCGACGTCGCCCCTCTGGTAGCAGTCGGAGCTGGCTGGGAGCCACCGCCCCTCGGTGATGAGGGCCCTCTGGCATCAGGCACTAATTGCTGGGCTCCCCACATTTTTTCATGTGTGCCCACTCTTGCGATGACACTCCTGCTTGTTTCCCTCCCCCATGGGGATGTGGGCCTTCTGCTCTGAGGTCACAACGGCTGGGTTGCTTACAGAATCACAATGAGGGCCCTCTGTTGTGAGTTCATGCCGGCCTGGATCTCATAGCCTCAGTGCTCTGGGCCGCCTGCTAGGAAGATCCAACTGCTGGTTTCCACACCTTTTGTATACAATGGGACATGTATTGTGAGGTTAATCCTGCCTGCCTCACTCCGAAACCCATGGTGATGTGGGTCCTCTGGTTTGAGGCCACATGTGCTGGGTACCTCAACTTTTGATGATGTGGCCCCACGGGTGTGAGGACACTCCTGCCTGGTTCCCATCACCTTGGTGATGTGGGCCCTCTGGGGAGAGTCTGATCCTGGCTGGGTTCCCTACCATTCTGTGAGGTGGGCCCTCTGATGTCAGGTCACTCCTGTCTGGCTAGCTCACATCGCCTTGGCGACGTGGGCCCTCTGTTGGCCACTGGAGCATGCTGGGAGCCTCCTACTCCCGTGAATGATGGCCCTGGAAAAAATGCATATGCCCTTTTTGGCCAAGTGCTTCATTGACGAGGTTCTGCCACTTCTCTTATGCTTTCAGAGCAATTCACGTCTACCTCCTGAAATCGGATTCCAGCAATTCTGCCCCACTTTCAAGTCCTCTTCGCAGCCTTAATTCAATATATTTTTGTACGATTTCTGTCATTTATAAGTCTGCAGGTATGTGAATGACAGTGCCCCTGAGCTCCTTTCCTCAACTCGCTTTCTTGTGAGCTGGCCACAAAACCGCAGGATTGCTTCAGGCCCTAATCTTGTTCCAGCACGGCATGCTGAGCCTTTGGTTAATTCCTTTTCCTGTTGGGAAATGAGTGTTAAAATTGCCCGTGCATACTGGGCATATACCCTGAGAAAACCAAAATTCAAAAAGAGTCATGTACCAAAATGTTCATTGCAGCTCTATTTACAATAGCCCGGAGATGGAAAGAACCTAAGCGCCCATCATCGGACGAATGGATAAAGAAGATGTGGCACATATACACAATGGAATATTACTCAGCCTTAAAAAGAAATGAAACTGAGTTATTTGTAATGAGATGGATAGACCTAGAGTCTGTCATACAGAGTGAAGTAAGTCAGAAAGAAAAAGACAAATAGCGTATGCTAACACATATATATGGAATTTAAAGGAAAAAAATGTCATGAAGAACCTAGGGATAAGACAGGAATAGAGGCGCAGACCTACTGGAGAATGGAATTGAGGATATGGGGAGGGGGAATGGTGAGTTTTGACAGGGCGAGAGAGAGTCATGGACATATACACACTAACAAATGTAGTAAGGTAGATAGCAAGGGGGAAGCAGCCGCAAGGCACAGGGATATTAGCTCGGGGCGTTGGGACAGCCTGGAGGGGTGGAAGGGGGAGAGAGGGAGGGAGGGAGACACAAGAGGGAAGACACAGGGAGCATATGTATATGTATAGCTGATTCACTCTGTTATAAAGCAAAAACTAACACACCATTGTAAAGCAATTATACCCCAAAAAAGATGTTAAAAAAAAATATTTGCCCGTGCACACACCTACAGATAGTCTCCCATTGGTTCTCCTTATTCCTGTTCATCTTGCGCAGAAATTGCAAACAGTGCCAAACAGGAGGTTAAAGGCACTGACTCTCCAAATGGGGAGAGTGTAAGAAAAGGGTCTGGAATGGTGAACCTGAGTACCAGGGGACGAAAACAGACATGCATGTAAAAAGGTTCCCCAGTCACACGGTGGAGCATACTCTGGGTTTCCCATGCAAATTTTAGCAGAAGGAAGAATCCCTTGACCCTGGAGAGTTGGGAACCATGGAATGGGTACCAGGCAGTATGACATCAAAGGGTCTGCATTTGCTCACTGAACCTCACCAATGCTATCAGCCCAAAGGGTCAAGCCTTATCTCTCACCCAGCTCTGGGTGTAGATGTGGTAAACCAGGTTGCATCACATGCCCTGTGTGAGTTATTTAAGAATTGCTCTCTATTTCACTGTCATTGTGTTTTGTTTTTGAAATTTTTTTTGACACTGGGATTTATCGGATTTTCACTGCTGCGTTAATGCCGCTGTACACACTCTTGATTCTCTTACGGAGACATAAATATCCACGGGTTTTAAGATTCTTCCTAGTCAGGTATATTCCTAGGCGTTGAATATGTTGTGTTGAGTCCATTTCGTTGAGCAAGGAGTAGGTCTTGTCTATTACATATTTGGCTTATGGAACGGTATCTGTGCTAATTTCAGTCTCTGGTTTTATGCAGCACTCCAACGCACCTTTCTCCATAAGAAAGCACAAGTTGGTTTTCTAAATTTGAGACTGTTCTGTTTTGTAATTCAGTTCATGTGTAGTCAAGTTTACATACTGTGTATTAGTGATATTTTATGATGTTTCTTTTTATGTGTGACTTATTTCACGTAGAATCACCATACCTGTATCCACTCACTATGCCACTACGGGCCTGATGACACAGATTTCATTGCTGAGTGATATTCCATTGTACGTACGTACCACAACTTCTTTATCCATTGTTTGCTCTCTGAGATATTTACCTGGTACTGTAAACGAGGTTCTTGTGAACAGAGAGGTCCCAAACTTTGAGGTGGCTGGGTGTCTTTGATTTTAATTTCACTAAGCTGTAGGACCATAAGTGGAAGTGCCATAGGCTGTGTTGCTTTGTTTCTTACGTGTTTCAGGAAACACATAACACTTCTCCAGAATGGCTGTTGGCAATTTACATCATATGCATCAGTATAATAAGGATCCCTGTTTTCCATTGCCTGTCCTCCGTTTCTGGATTTTACAATTTTTTTAAATGGCCCTTTTGCCCTGGGGGGCACTGAGATTTCATTGTAGTGCAGGTTTATTTACAAGCTTCTTGGTTGGCCAAAAAGTGCGTATGCGTTTTTTCCTGAATATATTTAGGGAAAAAAGCATCGGCACTTTTTGGACAAGTGCATCATTATCGACGTTCTGCCTCTTTTCCTATTGTTTAAGTGCAATTCCAGTTTAACCCTTCAATCGTTTTCCTGAATTTCTGCCCCGCTTTCAAGTCCCCTTCGCAGGCATACTTCAATATATTTTTGGAGGATAGCTATCATTTATAACTCTGCAGGTTTGTGAATTACAGTGCCCCTGAGCTCCTTTCTTCAACTCGCTTTCTTGTGAGCTGGGCACAAAACCGCAGGATTGCTTCAGGCACTAATCTCTTTCCAGCAGGGCACGCTGAGCGTTTGGTTAATTCCTCTTCCTGGTGGGAAATGAGCATTACATTTGCCCGTGCAGACACCTACAGCTAGTCTCTCATTGGTTCTCCCTATTCCTGTTCATCTTGCACAGAAATGGCAAGCTATGCCAAACAGGAGGTTAAAGGCACTGACTCTCCAAGGGGGGAGAGTGTTAGTAAAGCATCTGGAATGGTGAACCCGAGGACCAGGAAACGAAAACTGAGATGCATTTTAAATCGTTTCCCAATCACACAGTGGACGATACTCTGGGTTTCCCATGCATGTTTTAGCTGGAGGAAGAATCCCTTGAACCTGGAGAGTTGGGACCCATGGAATGGGTACCATGCAGTATGACTTCCAAGGGTCTGCATTTGCTCACCGAAACTCACCAATGCTATCAGCCTGAAGAGTCCAGCCTTATGTCCCAACCAGCTCTGGGTGTAGATGTGGTAAATCCCGGTTGCATCACATGCCCTCAGTGAATTATTTAAGAATTGCTCTCTATTTCACTCTTTGTGTTTTGTTTTCGAAATTTATTTTGATAATGGGATTTATCGGATTTTCACTGCTGCGTTTCGGCTGCTGTACACACGCTTGATTCTCTTACGGAGACATATATATCCATGGGTTTTAAGATTCTTCCTAGTCAGGTATATTCCTAGGCGTTGAATATGTGGTGTTGGGTCCATTTCGTTGAGCAAGGAGTAGGTCTTGTCTATTACATATTTGGCTTATGGAATGTTATCTGTGCTAATTTCAGTCTCTGGTTTTATGCAGCACCCCAAGGCACCTTTCCCCATAAGCAAGCACTAGTTGGTTTTCTAAATTTGAGACCCTGTTCTTTTTTGTAATTCAGTTCATGTGTAGTCAAGTTTACATTCCGTGTATTAGTGATATCTTATGATGTTTCTTTTTCTGTGTGACGTAGTTCACGTAGAATCACCGTACCTGCATCCACTCACTATGCCGCTACGGGCCTGACGACACAGATTTCATTGCTGAGTGATATTGCATTGTACGTACGTGCCACAACTTCTTTATCCATTTTTTGCTTTCTGGGATATTTACCTGATACTGTAGACGAGCTTCTTGTGAACACAGCCGTCCCAAATATTGGGGTGGCTGTCTGTTTTTGATTTTAATTTCCGTAAGCTATAGGACCATAAGTGGAAGTGCCATAGGCTGTGTTGCTTTGTTTCTTACGTGTTTCAGGAAACACCATACACTTCTCCAGGGTGGCTGCTGGCAATTTACATCCTGCCAATCAGCATAACAAGGCTCCCTGTTCTCCATATCCTGTCCTACCTTTCTGGATTTTACACTTTTTTTCAGATGGCCCTTTTGCCCCGGGGGGCAGTGAGATTTCATTGTAGTGCAGATTTCCTTTACAGGCTTGCTTGGTTGGCCAAAAAGGGCGTATGCGTTTTTTCCTGAATATATTCAGGAAAAAACGCATACGCCCTTTTTGGCCAAGTGCATCATTGTCGACATTGTGCCTCTTTTCCTATGCTTTCAGGGCAATGCCTGTCTACCCCCTGCAATCGTTTTCCTGAAATTCTGCCCCGCTTTCAAGTCCCCTTCGCAGGCTTACTTCAATATATTTTTGGACGATAGCTGTCATTTATAACTCTGCAGGTTTGTGAAGTACAGTGCCCCTGAGCTCCTTTCTTCAACTCGCTTTCTTGTGAGCTGGGCACAAAACCGCAGGATTGCTTCAGGCCCTAATCTGTTTCCAGCAGGGCACACTGAGCCTTTGTTTAATTCGTCTTCCTGGTGGGCAATGAGCGTTACATTTGCCCGTGCAGACACCTACAGCTAGTCTCTCATTGGTTCTCCCTATTCCTGTTCATCTTGCACAGAAATGGCAAGCTGTGCCAAACAGGAGGTTAAAGGCACTGACTCTCCAAGCGGGGAGAGTGTTAGTAAAGCATCTGGAATGGTGAACCCGAGGACCAGGATACGAAAACTGAGATGCATTTTAAATCGTTTCCCAATCACACGGTGGACGATACTCTGGGTTTCCCATGCATGTTTTAGCTGGAGGAAGAATGCCTTGAACCTGGAGAGTTGGGACCCATGGAATGGGTACCATGCAGTATGACTTCAAAGGGTCTGCATTTGCTCACCGAAACTCACCAGTGCTATCAGCCTGAAGTGTCCAGCCTTATGTCTCAACCAGCTCTGGGTGTAGATGTGGTCAATCCCGGTTGCATCACATGCCCTGAGTGAATTATTTAAGAATTGCTCTCTATTTCACTGTCTTTGTGTTTTGTTTTCGAAATTTATTTTGATAATGGGATTTATCGGATTTTCACTGCTGCATTTCCGCCGCTGTACACACGCTTGATTCTCTTACGGAGACATATATATCCATGGGTTTTAAGATTCTTCCTAGTCCGGTATATTCCTAGGCGTTGAATATGTGGTGTTGAGTCCATTTCGTTGAGCAAGGAGTAGGTCTTGTCTATTACATATTTGGCTTATGGAATGTTATCTGTGCTAATTTCAGTCTCTGGTTTTATGCAGCACCCCAACGCACCTTTCCCCATAAGCAAGCACTAGTTGGTTTTCTAAATTTGAGACCCTGTTCTGTTTTGTAATTCAGTTCATGTGTAGTCAAGTTTACATTCCGTGTATTAGTGATATCTTATGATGTTTCTTTTTCTGTGTGACGTAATTCACGTAAAATCACCGTACCTGCATCCACTTACTATGCCGCTACGGGCCTGATGACACAGATATCATTGCTGAGTGATATTGCATTGCACGTACGTGCCACAATTTCTTTATCCATTTTTTGCTTTCTGGGATATTTACCTGATACTGTAGATGAGCTTCTTGTGAACACAGCCGTCCCAAATATTGGGGTGGCTGTCTGTTTTTGATTTTAATTTCCGTAAGCTATAGGACGATAAGTGGAAGTGCCATAGGCTGTGTTGCTTTGTTTCTTTCGTGTTTCAGGAAACACCATACACTTCTCCAGGGTGGCTGCTGGCAATTTACATCCTGCCAATCAGCATAACAAGGCTCCCTGTTCTCCATATCCTGTCCTACCTTTCTGGATTTCACCCTTTTTTCAGATGGCCCTTTTGCCCGGGGGGGCAGTGAGATTTCATTGTAGTGCAGATTTCCTTTACAGGCTTGCTTGGTTGGCCAAAAAGGGCGTATGCGTTTTTTCCTGAATATATTCAGGAAAAAACGCATACGCCCTTTTCGGCCAAGTGCATCATTGTCGACGTTGTGCCTCTTTTCCTATGCTTTCAGGGCAATTCCAGTCTACCCCCTGCAGTCGTTTTCCTGAAATTCAGCCCCGCATTCAAGTCCCCTTCGCAGGCTTACTTCAATATATTTTTGGAGGATAGCTGTCATTTATAACTCTGCAGGTTTGTGAAGTACAGTGCCCCTGAGCTCCTTTCTTCAACTCGCTTTCTTGTGAGCTGGACACAAAACCGCAGGATTGCTTCAGGCCCTAATCTGTTTCCAGCAGGGCACACTGAGCCTCTGTTTAATTCCTCTTCCTGGTGGGCAATGAGCGTTACATTTGCCCGTGCAGACACCTACAGCTAGTCTCTCATTGGTTCCCCCTATTCCTGTTCATTTGTACAGAAATTGCAAGCTGTGCGAAACAGGAGGTTAAAGGTACTGACTCTCCAAGCGGGGAGAGTGATAGTAAAGCATCTGGAATGGTGAACCCGAGGACCAGGATACGAAAACTGAGATGCATTTTAAATCGTTTCCCAATCACACGGTGGACGATACTCTGGTTTTCCCATGCATGTTTTAGCTGGAGGAAGATTGCCTTGAACCTGGAGAGTTGGAACCCATGGAATAGGTACCATGCAGTATGACTTCAAAGGGTCTGCATTTGCTCACCGAAACTCACCAGTGCTATCAGCCAGAAGTGTCCAGCCTTATGCCTCAACCAGCTCTGGGTGTAGATGTGGTCAATCCCGGTTGCATCACATGCCCTGAGTGAATTATTTAAGAATTGCTCTCTATTTCACTGTCTTTGTGTTTTGTTTTCGAAATTTATTTTGATAATGGGATTTATCGGATTTTCACTGCTGCGTTTCCGCCGCTGAACACACGCTTGATTCTCTTACGGAGACATATATATCCATGGGTTTTAAGATTCTTCCTAGTCAGGTATATTCCTAGGCGTTGAATATGTGGTGTTGGGTCCATTTCGTTGAGCAAGGAGTAGGTCTTGTCTATTACATATTTGGCTTATGGAAAGTTATCTGTGCTAATTTCAGTCTCTGGTTTTATGCAGCACCCCAGGGCACCTTTCCCCATAAGCAAGCACTAGTTGGTTTTCTAAATTTGAGACCCTGTTCTTTTTTGTAATTCAGTTCATGTGTAGTCAAGTTTACATTCCGTGTATTAGTGATATCTTAGGATGTTTCTTTTTCTGTGTGACGTAGTTCACGTAGAATCACCGTACCTGCATCCACTCACTATGCCGCTACGGGCCTGATGACACAGATTTCATTGCTGAGTGATATTGCATTGTACGTACGTGCCACAACTTCTTTATCCATTTTTTGCTTTCTGGGATATTTACCTGATACTGTAGACGAGCTTCTTGTGAACACAGCCGTCCCAAATATTGGGGTGGCTGTCTGTTTTTGATTTTAATTTCCGTAAGCTATAGGACCATAAGTGGAAGTGCCATAGGCTGTGTTGCTTTGTTTCTTACGTGTTTCAGGAAACACCATACACTTCTCCAGGGTGGCTGCTGGCAATTTACATCCTGCCAATCAGCATAACAAGGCTCCCTGTTCTCCATATCCTGTCCTACCTTTCTGGATTTTACACTTTTTTCAGATGGCCCTTTTGCCCGGGGGGGCAGTGAGATTTCATTGTAGTGCAGATTTCCTTTACAGGCTTGCTTGGTTGGCCAAAAAGGGCGTATGCGTTTTTTCCTGAATATATTCAGGAAAAAACGCATATGCCATTTTTGGCCAAGTGCAACATTGTCGACGTTCTGCCTCTTTTCCTATGCTTTCAGGGCAATTCCAGTCTACCCCCTGCAATCGTTTTCCTGAAATTCTGCCCCGTTTTCAAGTCCCCTTCGCAGGCTTACTTCAATATATTTTTGGAGGATAGCTGTCATTTATAACTCTGCAGGTTTGTGAAGTACAGTGCCCCTGAGCTCCTTTCTTCAACTCGCTTTCTTGTGAGCTGGGCACAAAACCGCAGGATTGCTTCAGGCCCTAATCTGTTTCCAGCAGGGCACACTGAGCCTTTCTTTAATTCCTCTTCCTGGTGGGCAATGAGCGTTACATTTGCCCGTGCAGACACCTACAGCTAGTCTCTCATTGGTTCTCCCTATTCCTGTTCATCTTGCACAGAAATTGCAAGCTGTGCCAAACAGGAGGTTAAAGGCACTGACTCTCCAAGCGGGGAGAGTGTTAGTAAAGCATCTAAAATGGTGAACCCGAGGACCAGAATACGAAAACTGTGATGCATTTTAAATCATTTCCAAATCACACGGTGGACGATACGCTGGGTTTCCCATGCATGTTTTAGCTGGAGGAAGAATCCCTTGAACCTGGAGAGTTGGGACCCATGGAACGGGTACCATGCAGTATGACTTCAAAGGGTCTGCATTTGCTCACCGAAACTCACCAATGCTATCAGCCTGAAGTGTCCAGCCTTATGTCTCAATCAGCTCTGGGTGTAGATGTGGTCAATCCCGGTTGCATCACATGCCCTGAGTGAATTATTTAAGAATTGCTCTCTATTTCACTGTCTTTGTGTTTTGTTTTCGAAATTTATTTTGATAATGGGATTTATCGGATTTTCACGGCTGCGTTTCGGCCGCTGTACACACGATTGATTCTCTTACGGAGACATATATATCCATGGGTTTTAAGATTCTTCCTAGTCAGGTATATTCCTAGGCGTTGAATATGTGGTGTTGGGTCCATTTCGTTGAGCAAGGAGTAGGTCTTGTCTATTACATATTTGGCTTATGGAAAGTTATCTGTGCTAATTTCAGTCTCTGGTTTTATGCAGCACCCCAAGGCACCTTTCCCCATAAGCAAGCACTTGTTGGTTTTCTAAATTTGAGACCCTGTTCTGCTTTGTAATTCAGTTCATGTGTAGTCAAGTTTACATTCCGTGTATTAGTGATATCTTATGATGTTTCTTTTTCTGTGTGACGTAGTTCACGTAGAATCACCGTACCTGAATCCACTCACTATGCCGCTACGGGCCTGATGACACAGATTTCATTGCTGAGTGATATTGCATTGCACGTACGTGCCACAACTTCTTTATCCATTTTTTGCTTTCTGGGATATTTACCTGATACTGTAGACGAGCTTCTTGTGAACACAGCCGTCCCAAATATTGGGGTGGCTGTCTGTTTTTGATTTTAATTTCCGTAAGCTATAGGACCATAAGTGGAAGTGCCATAGGCTGTGTTGCTTTGTTTCTTACGTGTTTCAGGAAACACCATACACTTCTCCAGGGTGGCTGCTGGCAATTTACATCCTGCCAATCAGCATAACAAGGCTCCCTGTTCTCCATATCCTGTCCTACCTTTCTGGATTTTACACTTTTTTCAGATGGCCCTTTTGCCCGGGGGGGCAGTGAGATTTCATTGTAGTGCAGATTTCCTTTACAGGCTTGCTTGGTTGGCCAAAAAGGGCGTATGCGTTTTTTCCTGAATATATTCAGGAAAAAACGCATACGCCCTTTTTGGCCAAGTGCATCATTGTCGACGTTGTGCCTCTTTTCCTATGCTTTCAGGGCAATTCCAGTCTACCCCCTGCAATCGTTTTCCTGAAATTCAGCCCCGCTTTCAAGTCCCCTTCGCAGGCTTACTTCAAAATATTTTTTTGAGGATAGCTGACATTTATAACTCTGCAGGTTTGTGAAGTACAGTGTCCCTGAGCTCCTTTCTTCAACTCGCTTTCTTGTGAGCTGGGCACAAAACCGCAGGATTGCTTCAGGACCTAATCTGTTTCCAGCAGGGCACACTGAGCCTTTGTTTAATTCCTCTTCCTGGTGGGCAATGAGCGTTACATTTGCCCGTGCAGACACCTACAGCTAGTCTCTCATTGGTTCTCCCTATTCCTGTTCATCTTGCACAGAAATTGCAAGCTGTGCCAAACAGGAGGTTAAAGGCACTGACTCTCCAAGCGGGGAGAGTGTTAGTAAAGCA
The DNA here is from genome assembly GCF_963924675.1 of Phocoena phocoena. Taxonomy (NCBI): domain Eukaryota; kingdom Metazoa; phylum Chordata; class Mammalia; order Artiodactyla; family Phocoenidae; genus Phocoena; species Phocoena phocoena. Next base: position 233,481 of record NW_027077576.1, on the reverse strand, counting down.
TCTGGAATGGTGAACCCGAGGACCAGGAAACGAAAACTGAGATGCATTTTAAATCGTTTCCCAATCACACGGTGGACGATACTCTGGGTTTCCCATGCATGTTTTAGCTGGAGGAAGAATCCCTTGAACCTGGAGAGTTGGAACCCATGGAATGGGTACCATGCAGTATGACTTCAAAGGGTCTGCATTTGCTCACCGAAACTCACCAATGCTATCAGCCTGAAGTGTCCAGCCTTATGTCTCAACCAGCTCTGGGTGTAGATGTGGTCATTCCCGGTTGCATCACATGCCCTGAGTGAATTATTTAAGAATCGCTCTCTATTTCACTGTCTTTGTGTTTTGTTTTCGAAATTTATTTTGATAATGGGATTTCTCGGATTTTCACTGCTGCGTTTCGGCCGCTGTACACAGGCTTGATTCTCTTACGGAGACATATATATCCATGGGTTTTAAGATTCTTCCTAGTCAGGTATATTCCTAGGCGTTGAATATGTGGTGTTGAGTCCATTTCATTGAGCAAGGAGTAGGTCTTGTCTATTACATATTTGGCTTATGGAAAGTTATCTGTGCTAATTTCAGTCTCTGGTTTTATGCAGCACCCCAACGCACCTTTCCCCATAAGCAAGCACTAGTTGGTTTTCTAAATTTGAGACCCTGTTCTGTTTTGTAATTCAGTTCATGTGTAGTCAAGTTTACATTCCGTGTATTAGTGATATCTTATGATGTTTATTTTTCTGTGTGACGTAGTTCACGTAGAATCACCGTACCTGAATCCACTCACTATGCCGCTACGGGCCTGATGACACAGATTTCATTGCTGAGTGATATTGCATTGCACGTACGTGCCACAACTTCTTTATCCATTTTTTGCTTTCTGGGATATTTACCTGATACTGTAGACGAGCTTCTTGTGAACACAGCCGTCCCAAATATTGGGGTGGCTGTCTGTTTTTGATTTTAATTTCCGTAAGCTATAGGACCATAAGTGGAAGTGCCATAGGCTGTGTTGCTTTGTTTCTTACGTGTTTCAGGAAACACCATACACTTCTCCAGGGTGGCTGCTGGCAATTTACATCCTGCCAATCAGCATAACAAGGCTCCCTGTTCTCCATATCCTGTCCTACCTTTCTGGATTTTACACTTTTTTCAGATGGCCCTTTTGCCCGGGGGGGCAGTGAGATTTCATTGTAGTGCAGATTTCCTTTACAGGCTTGCTTGGTTGGCCAAAAAGGGCGTATGCGTTTTTTCCTGAATATATTCAGGAAAAAACGCATACGCCCTTTTTGGCCAAGTGCATCATTGTCGACGTTGTGCCTCTTTTCCTATGCTTTCAGGGCAATTCCAGTCTACCCCCTGCAATCGTTTTCCTGAAATTCAGCCCCGCTTTCAAGTCCCCTTCGCAGGCTTACTTCAAAATATTTTTTTGAGGATAGCTGACATTTATAACTCTGCAGGTTTGTGAAGTACAGTGTCCCTGAGCTCCTTTCTTCAACTCGCTTTCTTGTGAGCTGGGCACAAAACCGCAGGATTGCTTCAGGACCTAATCTGTTTCCAGCAGGGCACACTGAGCCTTTGTTTAATTCCTCTTCCTGGTGGGCAATGAGCGTTACATTTGCCCGTGCAGACACCTACAGCTAGTCTCTCATTGGTTCTCCCTATTCCTGTTCATCTTGCACAGAAATTGCAAGCTGTGCCAAACAGGAGGTTAAAGGCACTGACTCTCCAAGCGGGGAGAGTGTTAGTAAAGCATCTGGAATGGTGAACCCGAGGACCAGGAAACGAAAACTGAGATGCATTTTAAATCGTTTCCCAATCACACGGTGGACGATACTCTGGGTTTCCCATGCATGTTTTAGCTGGAGGAAGAATCCCTTGAACCTGGAGAGTTGGAACCCATGGAATGGGTACCATGCAGTATGACTTCAAAGGGTCTGCATTTGCTCACCGAAACTCACCAATGCTATCAGCCTGAAGTGTCCAGCCTTATGTCTCAACCAGCTCTGGGTGTAGATGTGGTCATTCCCGGTTGCATCACATGCCCTGAGTGAATTATTTAAGAATCGCTCTCTATTTCACTGTCTTTGTGTTTTGTTTTCGAAATTTATTTTGATAATGGGATTTCTCGGATTTTCACTGCTGCGTTTCGGCCGCTGTACACAGGCTTGATTCTCTTACGGAGACATATATATCCATGGGTTTTAAGATTCTTCCTAGTCAGGTATATTCCTAGGCGTTGAATATGTGGTGTTGAGTCCATTTCGTTGAGCAAGGAGTAGGTCTTGTCTATTACATATTTGGCTTATGGAAAGTTATCTGTGCTAATTTCAGTCTCTGGTTTTATGCAGCACCCCAACGCACCTTTCCCCATAAGCAAGCACTAGTTTGTTTTCTAAATTTGAGACCCTGTTCTGTTTTGTAATTCAGTTCATGTGTAGTCAAGTTTACATTCCGTGTATTAGTGATATCTTATGATGTTTATTTTTCTGTGTGACGTAGTTCACGTAGAATCACCGTACGTGAATCTACTCACTATGCCGCTACGGGCCTGATGACACAGATTTCATTGCTGAGTGATACTGCATTGCACGTACGTGCCACAACTTCTTTATCCATTTTTTGCTTTCTGGGATATTTACCTGATACTGTAGACGAGCTTCTTGTGAACACAGCCGTCCCAAATATTGGGGTGGCTGTCTGTTTTTGATTTTAATTTCCGTAAGCTATAGGACCATAAGTGGAAGTGCCATAGGATGTGTTGCTTTGTTTCTTACGTGTTTCAGGAAACACCATACACTTCTCCAGGGTGGCTGCTGGCAATTTACATCCTGCCAATCAGCATAACAAGGCTCCCTGTTCTCCATATCCTGTCCTACATTTCTGGATTTTACACTTTTTTCAGATGGCCCTTTTGCCCGGGGGGGCAGTGAGATTTCATTGTAGTGCAGATTTCCTTTACAGGCTTGCTTGGTTGGCCAAAAAGGGCGTATGCGTTTTTTCCTGAATATATTCAGGAAAAAACGCATACGCCCTTTTTGGCCAAGTGCATCATTGTCGACGTTGTGCCTCTTTTCCTATGCTTTCAGGGCAATTCCAGTCTACCCCCTGCAATCGTTTTCCTGAAATTCAGCCCCGCTTTCAAGTCCCCTTCGCAGGCTTACTTCAATATATTTTTGGAGGATAGCTGTCATTTATAACTCTGCAGGTTTGTGAAGTACAGAGCCCCTGAGCTCCTTTCTTCAACTCGCTTTCTTGTGAGCTGGGCACAAAACCGCAGGATTGCTTCAGGACCTAATCTGTTTCCAGCAGGGCACACTGAGCCTTTGTTTAATTCCTCTTCCTGGTGGGCAATGAGCGTTACATTTGCCCGTGCAGACACCTACAGCTAGTCTCTCATTAGTTCTCCCTATTCCTGTTCATCTTGCACAGAAATGGCAAGCTGTGCCAAACAGGAGGTTAAAGGCACTGACTCTCCAAGTGGGGAGAGTGTTAGTAAAGCATCTGGAATGGTGAACCCGAGGACCAGGATACGAAAACTGAGATGCATTTTAAATCGTTTCCCAATCACACGGTGGACGATACTCTGGGTTTCCCATGCATGTTTTAGCTGGAGGAAGAATGCCTTGAACCTGGAGAGTTGGGACACATGGAATGGGTACCATGCAGTATGACTTCAAAGGGTCTGCATTTGCTCACCGAAACTCACTAGTGCTATCAGCCAGAAGTGTCCAGCCTTATGTCTCAACCAGCTCTGGGTGTAGATGTGGTCAATCCCGGTTGCATCACATGCCCTGAGGGAATTATTTAAGAATTGCTCTCTATTTCACTGTCTTTGTGTTTTGTTTTCGAAATTTACTTTGATAATGGGATTTATCGGATTTTCACTGCTGCGTTTATGCCGCTGTACACACGCTTGATTCTCTTACGGAGACATATAAATCCATGGGTTTTAAGATTCTTCCTAGTCAGGTATATTCCTAGGCGTTGAATATGTGGTGTTGAGTCCATTTCGTTGAGCAAGGAGTAGGTCTTGTCTATTACATATTTGGCTTATGGAATGTTATCTGTGCTAATTTCAGTCTCTGGTTTTATGCAGCACCCCAAGGCACCTTTCCCCATAAGCAAGCACTAGTTGGTTTTCTAAATTTGTGACCCTGTTCTGTTTTGTAATTCAGTTCATGTGTAGTCAAGTTTACATTCCGTTTATTAGTGATATCTTATGATGTTTCTTTTTCTGTGTGACGTAGTTCACGTAGAATCACCGAACCTGCATCCACTCACTATGCCGCTACGGGCCTGATGACACAGATTTCATTGCTCAGTGATATTGCATTGCACGTACGTGCCACAACTTCTTTATCCAATTTTTGCTTTCTGGGATATTTACCTGGCACTGTAGACGAGCTTCTTGGGAACACAGCCGTCCCAAACTTTGGGGTGGCTCTCTGTTTTTGATTTTAATTTCCCTAAGGAATAGGACCATAAGTGCAATTGCCATAGGCTGTGTTGCTGTGTTTCTTACGTGTTTCAGGAAACACCATACACTTCTCCAGGGTGGCTGCTGGCAATTTACATCCTGCCAATCAGCATAACAAGGCTCCCTCTTCTCCATATCCTGTCCTACATTTCTGGATTTTACACTTTTTTCAGATGGCCCTTTTGCCCGGGGGGCAGTGAGACTTCATTGTAGTGCAGATTTCCTTTACAGGCTTGCTTGGTTGGCCAAAAAGGGCGTAAGCGTTTTTTCCTGAATATATTCAGGAAAAAACGCATATGCCCTTTTCGGCCAAGTGCATCATTGTCGACGTTCTGCCTCTTTTCCTATGCTTTCAGGGCAATTCCAGTCTACCCCCTGCAATCGTTTTCCTGAAATTCTGCCCCGCTTTCAAGTCCCCTTCGCAGGCTTACTTCAATATATATTTGGAGGATAACTGTCATTTATAAATCTGCAGGTTTGTGAATTACAGTGCCCCTGAGCTCCTTTCTTCAACTCGCTTTCTTGTGAGCTGGGCACAAAACCGCAGGATTGCTTCAGGCCCTAATCTGTTTTCAGCAGGGCACGCTGAGCCTTTGTTTAATTCCTCTTCCTGGTGGGCAATGAGCGTTAAATTTGCCCGTGCAGACACCTACAGCTAGTCTCTCATTGGTTCTCCCTATTCCTGTTCATCTTGCACAGAAATTGCAAGCTGTGCCAAACAGGAGGTTAAACGCACTGACTCTCCAAGCGGGGAGAGTGTTAGTAAAGCATCTGGAATGGTGAACCCGAGGACCAGGATACGAAAACTGAGATGCATTTTAAATCATTTCCCAATCACACGGTGGATGATACTCTGGGTTTCCCATGCATGTTTTAGCTGGAGGAAGAATCCCTTGAACCTGGTGAGTTGGGACCCATGGAATGGGTACCATGCAGTATGACTTCAAAGGGTCTGCATTTGCTCACCAAAACTCACCACTGCTATCAGCCTGAAGTGTCCAGCCTTATGTCTCAACCAGCTCTGGGTGTAGATGTGGTAAATCCCGGTTGTATCACATGCCCTGAGTGAATTACTTAAGAATTGCTCTCTATTTCACTGTCTTTGTGTTTTGTTTCGAAATTTATTTTGATAATGGGATTTATCGGATTTTCACTGCTGCGTTTCGGCCGCTGTACACACGCTTGATTCTCTTACGGAGACATATATATCCATGGGTTTTAAGATTCTTCCTAGTCAGGTATATTCCTAGGCGTTGAATATGTGGTGTTGAGTCCATTTCGTTGAGCAAGGAGTAGGTCTTGTCTATTACATATTTGGCTTATAGAATGTTATCTGTGCTAATTTCAGTCTCTGGTTTTATGCAGCACCCCAAGGCACCTTTCCCCATAAGCAAGCACTAGTTGGTTTTCTAAATTTGAGACCCTGTTCTGTTTTGTAATTCAGTTCATGTGTAGTCAAGTTTACATTCCGTGTATTAGTGATATCTTATGATGTTTCTTTTTCTGTGTGACGTAATTCACGTAGAATCACCGTATCTGCATCCTCTCACTATGCCGCTATGGGCCTGATGACACAGATTTCATTGCTGAGTGATACTGCATTGCACGTACGTGCCACAACTTCTTTATCCATTTTTTGCCTTCTGGGATATTTACCTGATATTGTAGACGAGCTTCTTGTGAACACAGCCGTCCCAAATATTGGGGTGGCTGTCTGTTTTTGATTTTAATTTCCGTAAGCTATAGGACCATAAGTGGAAGTGCCATAGGCTGTGTTGCTTTGTTTCTTACGTGTTTCAGGAAACACCATACACTTCTCCAGGGTGGATGCTGGCAATTTACATCCTGCCAATCAGCATAAAAAGGCTCCCTGTTCTCCATATCCTGTCCTACCTTTCTGGATTTTACACTTTTTTCAGATGGCCCTTTTGCCCGGTGGCAGTGAGACTTCATTGTAGTGCAGATTTCCTTTACAGGCTTGCTTGGTTGGCCAAAAAGGGCGTATGCGTTTTTTCCTGAATATATTGAGGAAAAAACGCATACGCCCTTTTTGGCCAAGTGCATCATTGTCCTCGTTCTGCCTCTTTTCCTATGCTTTCAGGGCAATTCCAGTCTACCCCCTGCAATCGTTTTCCTGAAATTCTGCCCCGCTTTCAAGTCCCCTTCGCAGGCTTACTTCAATATATTTTTGGAGGATAGCTGTCATTTATAACTCTGCAGGTTTGTGAATTACAGTGCCCCTGAGCTCCTTTCTTCAACTCGCTTTCTTGTGAGCTGGGCACAAAACCGCAGGATTGCTTCAGGCCCTAATCTGTTTTCAGCAGGGCACGCTGAGCCTTTGTTTAATTCCTCTTCCTGGTGGGCAATGAGCATTACATTTGCCCGTGCAGACACCTGCAGCTAGTCTCTCATTGGTTCTCCCTATTCCTGTTCATCTTGCACAGAAATTGCAAGCTGTGCCAAAGAGGAGGTTAAAGGCACTGACACTCCAAGCGGGGAGAGTGGTAGTAAAGCATCTGGAATGTTGAACCCGAGGACCAGGATACGAAAACTGAGATGCATTTTAAATCGTTTCCCAATCACACGGTGGACGATACTCTGGGTTTCCCATGCATGTTTTAGCTGGAGGAAGAATCCCTTGAACCTGAAGAGTTGGGACCCATGGAATAGGTACCATGCAGTATGACTTCAAAGGGTCTGCATTTGCTCACCGAAACTCACCAATGCTATTAGCCTGAAGTGTCCAGCCTTATGTCTCAATCAGCTCTGGGTGTAGATGTGGTCAATCCCGGTTGCATCACATGCCCTGAGTGAATTAGTTAAGAATTGCTCTCTATTTCACTGTCTTTGTGTTTTGTTTTCGAAATTTATTTTGATAATGGGATTTATCGGATTTTCACTGCTGCGTATCGGTCGCTGTACACACGCTTGATTCTCTTACGGAGACATATATATCCATGGGTTTTAAGATTCTTCCTAGTCAGGTATATTCCTAGGCATTGAATATGTGGTGTTGAGTCCATTTCGTTGAGCAAGGAGTAGGTCTTGTCTATTACATATTTGGCTTATGGAAAGTTATCTGTGCTAATTTCAGTCTCTGGTTTTATGCAGCACCCCAAGGCACCTTTCCCCATAAGCAGGCACTAGTTGGTTTTCTAAATTTGAGACCCTGTTCTGTTTTGTAATTCAGTTCATGTGTAGTCAAGTTTACATTCCGTGTATTAGTGATATCTTATGATGTTTCTATTTCTGTGTGACGTAGTTCACGTAGAATCATCGTACCTGCATCCACTCACTATGCCGCTACGGGCCTGATGACACAGATTTCATTGCTGAGTGATATTGCATTGCACGTACGTGCCACAACTTCTTTATCCATTTTTTGCTTTCTGGGATATTTACCTGGTACTGTAGACGAGCTACTTGGGAACACAGCCGTCCCAAAATTTGGGGTGGATCTCTGTTTTTGATTTTAATTTCCCTAAGGAATAGGACCGTAAGTGCAATTGCCATAGGCTGTGTTGCTTTATTTCTTACGTGTTTCAGGAAACACCATACACTTCTCCAGGGTGGCTGTTGGCAATTTACATCCTGCCAATCAGCATAACAAGGCTCCCTCTTCTCCATATCCTGTCCTACCTTTCTGGATTTTACACTTTTTTCAGATGGCCCTCTTGCCCGGGGGGCAGTGAGACTTCATTGTAGTGCAGATTTCCTTTACACGCTTGCTTGGTTGGCCAAAAAGGGCGTATGCGTTTTTTCCTGAATATATTCAGGAAAAAACGCATACGCCGTTTTTGGCCAAGTGCATCATTGTCGACGTTGTGCCTCTTTTCCTATGCTTTCAGGGCAATTCCTGTCTACCCCCTGCAATCGTTTTCCTGAAATTCTGCCCCGCTTTCAAGTCCCCTACGCAGGCTTACTTCAGTATACTTTTGGAAGATAGCTGTCATTTATAACTCTGCAGGTTTGTGAATTACAGTGCCCCTGAGCTCCTTTCTTCAACTCGCTTTCTTGTGAGCTGGGCACAAAACCGCAGGATTGCTTCAGGCCCTAATCTGTTTCCAGCAGGGCACACTGAGCCTTTGTTTAATTCCTCTTCCTGGTGGGCAATGAGCGTTACATTTGCCCGTGCAGACACCTACAGCTAGTCTCTCATTGGTTCTCCCTATTCCTGTTCATCTTGCACAGAAATTGCAAGCTGTGCCAAAGAGGAGGTTAAAGGCACTGACTCTCCAAGCGGGGAGAGTGTTAGTAAAGCATCTGGAATGGTGAACCCGAGGACCAGGATACGAAAACTGAGATGCATTTTAAATCGTTTCCCAATCACACGGTGGACGATACTCTGGGTTTCCCATGCATGTTTTAGCTGGAGGAAGAATCCCTTGAACCTGGAGAGTTGGGACCCCTGGAATGGGTACCATGCAGTATGACTTCCAAGGGTCTGCATTTGCTCACCGAAACTCACCAATGCTATCAGCCTGAAGTGTCCAGCCTTATGTCTCAACCAGCTCTGGGTGTAGATGTGGTCAATCCCGGTTGCTTCACATGCCCTGAGTGAATTATTTAAGAATTGCTCTCTATTTCACTGTCTTTGTGTTTTGTTTTCGAAATTTATTTTGATAATGGGATTTATCGGATTTTCACTGCTGCGTTTCGGCCGCTGTACACACGCTTGGTTCTCTTATGGAGACATATATATCCATGGGTTTTAAGATTCTTCCTAGTCAGGTATATTCCTAGGCGTTGATTATGTGGTGTTGGGTCCATTTCGTTGAGCAAGGAGTAGGTCTTGTCTATTACATATTTGGCTTATGGAAAGTTATCTGTGCTAATTTCAGTCTCTGGTATTATGCAGCACCCAAAGGCACCTTTCCCCATAAGCAAGCACTAGTTGGTTTTCTAAATTTGAGACCCTGTTCTGTTTTGTAATTCAGTTCATGTGTAGTCAAGTTTACATTCCGTGTATTAGTGATATCTTATGATGTTTCTTTTTCTGTGTGACGTAGTTCATGTAGAATCACCGTACCTGCATCCACTCACTATGCCGCTACGGGCCTGATGACACAGATTCCATTGCTGAGTGATATTGCATTGTACGTACGTGCCACAACTTCTTTATCCATTTTTCGCTTTCTGGGATATTTACCTGATACTGTAGACGAGCTTCTTGTGAACACAGCCGTCCCAAATATTGGGGTGGCTGTCTGTTTTTGATTTTAATTTCCGTAAGCTATAGGACCATAAGTGGAAATGCCATAGGCTGTGTTGCTTTGTTTCTTACGTGTTTCAGGAAACACCATACACTTCTCCAGGGTGGCTGCTTGCAATTTACATCCTGCCAATCAGCATAACAAGGCTCCCTGTTCTCCATATCCTGTCCTACCTTTCTGGATTTTACACTTTTTTCAAATGGCCCTTTTGCCCGGGGGGCAGTGAGACTTCATTGTAGTGCAGATTTCCTTTACAGGCTTGCTTGTTTGGCCAAAAAGTGCGTATGCGTTTTTTCCTGAATATATTCAGGAAAAAACGCATACGCCCTTTTTGGCCAAGTGCATCATTGTTGGCGTTCTGCCACTTTTCCTATGCTTTCAGGGCAATTCCAGTCTACCCCCTGCAATCGTTTTCCTGAAATTCTGCCCCGCTTTCAAGTCCCCTTCGCAGGCTTACTTCAATATATTTTTGGAGGATAGCTGTCATTTATAACTCTGCAGGTTTGTGTAGTACAGTGCCCCTGAGCTCCTTTCTTCAACTCGCTTTCTTGTGAGCTGGGCACAAAACCACAGGATTGCTTCAGGCCCTAATCTGTTTCCAGCAGGGCACACTGAGCCTTTGTTTAATTCCTCTTCCTGGTGGGCAATGAGCGTTACATTTGCCCGTGCAGACACCTACAGCTAGTCTCTCATTGGTTCTCCCTATTCCTGTTCATCTTGCACAGAAATTGCAAGCTGTGCGAAACAGGAGGTTAAAGGCACTGAGTCTCCAAGCGGGGAGAGTGTTAGTAAAGCATCTGGAATGGTGAACCCGAGGACCAGGATACGAAAACTGAGATGCATTTTAAATCATTTCCCAATCACACGGTGGACGATACTCTGGGTTTCCCATGCATGTTTTAGCTGGAGGAAGAATGCCTTGAACCTGGAGAGTTGGGACCCATGGAATGGGTACCATGCAGTATGACTTCAAAGGGTCTGCATTTGCTCACCGAGACTCACCTATGCTATCAGCCTGAAGTGTCCAGCCTTATGTCTCAACCAGCTCTGGGTGTAGATGTGGTAAATCCCGGTTGCATCACATGCCCTGAGTGAATTATTTAAGAATTGCTCTCTATTTCACTGTCTTTGTGTTTTGTTTTCGAAATTTATTTTGATAATGGGATTTATCGGATTTTCACTGCTGCGTTTCGGCCGCTGTACACACGCTTGATTCTCTTACGGAGACATATATATCCATGGGTTTTAAGATTCTTCCTAGTCAGGTATATTCCTAGGCGTTGAATATATGGTGTTGGGTCCATTTCGTTGAGCAAGGAGTAGGTCTTTTTTATTACATATTTGGCTTATGGAAAGTTATGTGTGCTAATTTCAGTCTCTGGTTATATGCAGCACCCCAAGGCACCTTTCACCATAAGCAAGCACTAGTCGGTTTTCTAAATTTGAGACCCTGTTCTGTTTTGTAATTCAGTTCATGTGTAGTCAAGTTTACATTCCGTGTATTAGTGATATCTTATGATGTTTCTTTTTCTGTGTGACGTAGTTCACGTAGAATCACCGTACCTGCATCCACTTACTATGCCGCTACGGGCCTGATGACACAGATTTCATTGCTGAGTGATATTGCATTGCACGTACGTGCCACAACTTCTTTATCCATTTTTTGCTTTCTGGGATATTTACCTGATACTGTAGACGAGCTTCTTGTGAACACAGCCGTCCCAAATATTGGGGTGGCTGTCTGTTTTTGATTTTAATTTCCGTAAGCTATAGGACCATAAGTGGAAGTGCCATAAGCTGTGTTGCTTTGTTTCTTACGTGTTTCAGGAAACACCATACACTTCTCCAGCGTGGCTGTTCACAATTTACATCCTGCCAATCAGCATAACAAGGCTCCCTGTTTTCCATATCTTGTCCTACCTTTCTGGATTTTACACTTTTTTCAGATGGCCCTTTTGCCCGGGGGCGCAGTGAGATTTCATTGTAGTGCAGATTTCTTTTACAGGCTTGTTTGGTTGGCCAAAAAGGGCGTATGCGTTTTTTCCTGAATATATTCAGGAAAAAACGCATACACTCTTTTTGGCCAAGTGCATCATTGTCGACGTTCTGCCTCTTTTCCTATGCTTTCAGGGCAATTCCAGTCTACCCCCTGCAATCGTTTCCCTGAAATTCTGCCCCGCTTTCAAGTCCCCTTCGCAGGCTTACTTCAATATATTTTTGGAGGATACCTGTCATTTATAACTCTGCAGGTTTGTGAATTACAGTGTCCCTGAGCTCCTTTCTTCAACTCGCTTTCTTGTGAGCTGGGCACAAAACCGCAGCATTGCTTCAGGCCCTAATCTGTTTCCGGCAGGGCACGTTGAGCCTTTGGTTAATTCCTCTTCCTGGTGGGCAATGAGCGTTACATTTGCCCGTGCAGACACCTACAGCTAGTCTCTCATTGGTTCTCCCTATTCCTGTGCATCTTGCACAGAAATTGCAAGCTGTGCCAAAGAGGAGGTTAAAGGCACTGACTCTCCATGCGGGGAGAGTGTTAGTAAAGCATCTGGAATGGTGAACACGAGGACAAGGATATGAAAACTGAGATGCATTTTAAATCGTTTCCCAATCACACGGTAGACGATACTCTGTGTTTCCCATGCATGTTTTAGCTGGAGGAAGAATGACTTGAACCTGAAGAGTTGGGACCCATGGAATGGGTACCATGCAGTATGACTTCAAAGGGTCTGCATTTGCTCACCGAAACTCACCGATGCTATCAGCCTGAAGTGTCCAGCCTTATGTCTCAACCAGCTCTGGGAGTAGATGTGGTCAATCCCGGTTGCATCACATGCTCTGAGTGAATTATTTAAGAATTGCTCTCTATTTCACGGTCTTTGTGTTTTGTTTTCGAAATTTATTTTGATAATGGGATTTATCGGATTTTCACTGCTGCGTTCCGGCCGCTGTACAGACGCTTGATTCTCTTACGGAGACATATATATCCATGGGTTTTAAGATTCTTCCTAGTCAGGTATATTCCTAGGCGTTGAATATGTGGTGTTGAGTCCATTTCGTTGAGCAAGGAGTAGGTCTTGTCTATTACATATTTGGCTTATGGAATGTTATGTGTGCTAATTTCAGTCTCTGGTTTTATGCAGCACCCCAACGCACCTTTCCCCATAAGCAAGCACTAGTTGGTTTTCTAAATTTCAGACCCTGTCCTGATTTGTAATTCAGTTCATGTGTAGTCAAGTTTACATTCCGTGTATTAGTGATATCTTATGATGTTTCTTTTTCTGTGTGACGTAGTTCACGTAGAATCACCGTACCTGCATCCACTTACTATGCCGCTACGGGCCTGATGACACAGATTTCATTGCTGAGTGATATTGCATTGCACGTACGTGCCACAACTTCTTTATCCATTTTTTGCTTTCTGGGATATTTACCTGATACTGTAGACGAGCTTCTTGTGAACACAGCCGTCCCAAATATTGGGGTGGCTGTCTGTTTTTGATTTGAATTTCCGTAAGCTATAGGACCATAAGTGGAAGTGCCATAGGCTGTGTTGCTTTGTTTCTTACGTGTTTCAGGAAACACCATACACTTCTCCAGGGTGGCTGCTGGCAATTTACATCCTGCCAATCAGCATAACAAGGCTCCCTGTTCTCCATATCCTGTCTAACCTTTCTGGATTTTACACTTTTTTCAGATGGCCCTTATGCCCGGGGGGGCAGTGAGATTTCATTGTAGTGCAGGTTTCCTTTACAGGCTTGCTTGGTTGGCCAAAAAGGGCGTATGCGTTTTTTCCAGAATATATTCAGGAAAAAACGCATACGCCCTTTTTGCCCAAGTGCATCATTGTTGACGTTGTGACTCTTTTCCTATGCTTTCAGGGCAATTCCAGTCTACCCCCTGCAATCGTTTTCCTATAATTCTGCCCCGCTTTCAAGTCCCCTTCGCAGGCTTACTTCAATATATTTTTGGAGGATAGCTCTCATTTATAACTCTGCAGGTTTGTGAAGTACAGTGCCCCTGAGCTCCTTTCTTCAACTCGCTTTCTTGTGAGCTGGGCACAAAACCGCAGGATTGCTTCAGGCCCTAATCTGTTTTCAGCTGGGCACGCTGAGCCTTTGTTTAATTCCTCTTCCTGGTGGGCAATGAGCGTTACATTTGCCCGTGCAGACACCTACAGCTAGTCTCTCATTGGTTCTCCCTATTCCTGTTCATCTTGCACAGAAATTGCAAGCTGTGCCAAACAGGAGGTTAAAGGCACTGACTCTCCAAGCGGGGAGAGTGTTAGTAAAGCATCTGGAATGGTGAACCCGAGGACCAGGATACGAAAACTGAGATGCATTTTAAATCGTTTCCCAAACACACGGTGGACGATACTCTGGGTTTCCCATGCATGTTTTAGCTGGAGGAAGAATCCCTTGAACCTGGAGAGTTGGGACCCATGGAATGGGTACCATGCAGTATGACTTCAAAGGGTCTGCATTTGCTCACCGAAACTCACCAATGCTATCAGCCTGAAGTGTCCAGCCTTATGTCTCAACCAGCTCTGGGTGTAGATGTGGTCAATCCCGGTTGCATCACATGCCCTGAGTGAATTATTTAAGAATTGCTCTCTATTTCACTGTCTTTGTGTTTTGTTTTCGATATTTATTTTGATAATGGGATTTATCGGATTTTCACTGCTGCGTTTCGGCCGCTGTACAAGCGCTTGATTCTCTTACGGAGACATATAAATCCATGGGTTTTAAGATTCTTCCTAGTCAGGTATATTCCTAGGCGTTGAATATGTGGTGTTGTGTCCATTTCGTTGAGCAAGGAGTAGGTCTTGTCTATTATATATTTGGCTTATGGAATGTTATCTGTGCTAATTTCAGTCTCTGGTTTTATGCAGCACCCCAAGGCACCTTTCCCCATAAGCAAGCACTAGTTGGTTTTCTAAATTTGAGACCCTGTTCTGTTTTGTAATTCAGTTCATGTGTAGTCAAGTTTACATTCCGTGTATTAGTGATATCTTATGATGTTTCTTTTTCTGTGTGACGTAGTTCACGTAGAATCACCGTACCTGCATCCACTCACTATGCCGCTACGGGCCTGATGACACAGATTTCATTGCTGAGTGATATTGCATTGCACGTACGTGCCACAACTTCTTTATCCATTTTTTGCTTTCTGGGATATTTACCTGGTACTGTAGACGAGCTTCTTGGGAACACAGCCGTCCCAAACTTTGGGGTGGCTCTCTGTTTTTGATTTTAATTTCCCTAAGGAATAGGACCATAAGTGCAATTGCCATAGGCTGTGTTGCTTTATTTCTTACGTGTTTCAGGAAGCACCATACACTTCTCCAGGGTGGCTGTTGGCAATTTACATCCTGCCAATCAGCATAACAAGGCTCCCTCTTCTCCATATCCTGTCCTACCTTTCTGGATTTTACACTTTTTTCAGATGGCCCTCTTGCCCGGGGGGCAGAGAGACTTCATTGTAGTGCAGATTTCCTTTACAGGCTTGCTTGGTTGGCCAAAAAGGGCGTATGCGTTTTTTCCTGAATATATTCAGGAAAAAACGCATACGCCCTTTTTGGCCAAGTGCATCATTGTCGACGTTGTGCCTCTTTTCCTATGCTTTCAGGGCAATTCCAGTCTACCCCCTGCAATTGTTTTCCTGAAATTCTGCCCCGCTTTCAAGTCCCCTTCGCAGGCTTACTTCAATATATTTTTGGAGGATAGCTGTCATTTATAACTCTGCAGGTTTGTGAAGTACAGAGACCCTGAGCTCCTTTCTTCAACTCGCTTTCTTGTGAGCTGGGCACAAAACCGCAGGATTGCTTCAGGCCCTAATCTGTTTCCAGCAGGGCACACTGAGCCTTTGTTTAATTCCTCTTCCTGGTGGGCAATGAGCATTACATTTGCCCGTGCAGACACCTACAGCTAGTCTCTCATTGGTTCTCCCTATTCCTGTTCATCTTGCACAGAAATTGCAAGCTGTGCCAAAGAGGAGGTTAAAGGCACTGACACTCCAAGCGGGGAGAGTGTTAGTAAAGCATCTGGAATGGTGAACCCGAGGACCAGGAAACGAAAACTGAGATGCATTTTAAATCGTTTCCCAATCACACGGTGGACAATACTCTGGGTTTCCCATGCATGTTTTAGCTGGAGGAAGAATCCCTTGAACCTGGAGAGTTGGGACCCATGGAATGGGTACCATGCAGTATGACTTCAAAGGGTCTGCATTTGCTCACCGAAACTCACCAATGCTATCAGCCTGAAGTGTCCAGCCTTATGTCTCAACCAGCTCTGGGTGTAGATGTGGTCAATCCCGGTTGCTTCACATGCGTTGAGTGAATTATTTAAGAATTGCTCTCTATTTCACTGTCTTTGTGATTTGTTTTCGAAATTTATTTTGATAATGGGATTTATCGGATTTTCACTGCTGCGTTTCGGCCGCTGTACACACGCTTGGTTCTCTTATGCAGACATATATATCCATGGGTTTTAAGATTCTTCCTAGTCAGGTATATTCCTAGGCGTTGATTATGTGGTGTTGTGTCCATTTCGTTGAGCAAGGAGTAGGTCTTGTCTATTACATATTTGGCTTATGGAAAGTTATCTGTGCTAATTTCAGTCTCTGGTTTTATGCAGCACCCAAAGGCACCTTTCCCCATAAGCAAGCACTAGTTGGTTTTCTAAATTTGAGACCCTGTTCTGTTTTGTAATTCAGTTCATGTGTAGTCAAGTTTACATTCCGTGTATTAGTGATATCTTATGATGTTTCTTTTTCTGTGTGACGTAGTTCACGTAGAATCACCGTACCTGCATCCACTCACTATGCCGCTACGGGCCTGATGACACAGATTCCATTGCTGAGTGATATTGCATTGTACGTACGTGCCACAACTTCTTTATCCATTTTTCGCTTTCTGGGATATTTACCTGATACTGTAGACGAGCTTCTTGTGAACACAGCCGTCCCAAATATTGGGGTGGCTGTCTGTTTTTGATTTTAATTTCCGTAAGCTATAGGACCATAAGTGGAAATGCCATAGGCTGTGTTGCTTTGTTTCTTACGTGTTTCAGGAAACACCATACACTTCTCCAGGG
Organism: Phocoena phocoena; assembly: GCF_963924675.1. Classification (NCBI taxonomy): domain Eukaryota; kingdom Metazoa; phylum Chordata; class Mammalia; order Artiodactyla; family Phocoenidae; genus Phocoena; species Phocoena phocoena. The sequence goes on along the minus strand of NW_027077576.1, from coordinate 216,700 downwards.
TGGCTGCTGGCAATTTACATCCTGCCAATCAGCATAACAAGGCTCCCTGTTCTCTATATCCTGTCCTACCTTTCTGGATTTTACACTTTTTTCAGATGGCCCTTTTGCCCGGGGGGCAGTGAGTCTTCATTGTAGTACAGATTTCCTTTACAGGCTTGCTTGGTTGGCCAAAAAGAGCGTATGCGTTTTTTCCTGAATATATTCAGGAAAAAACGCATACGCCCTTTTTGGCCAAGTGCATCATTGTCGAAGTTCTGCCTCTTTTCCTATGCTTTCAGTGCAATTCCAGTCTACCCCCTGCAATCGTTTTCCTGAAATTCTGCCCCGCTTTCAAGTCCCCTTCGCAGGCTTACTTCAATATATTTTTGGAGGATAGCTGTCATTTATAACTCTGCAGGTTTGTGAATTACAGTGCCCCTGAGCTCCTTTCTTCAACTCGCTTTCTTGTGAACTGGGCACAAAACCGCAGGATTGCTTCAGGCCCTAATCTGTTTTCAGCAGGGCACGCTGAGCCTTTGTTTAATTCCTCTTCCTGGTCGGCAATGAGCGTTACATTTGCCCGTGCAGACACCTACAGCTAGTCTCTCATTGGTTCTCCCTATTCCTGTTCATCTTGCACAGAAATTGCAAGCTGTGCCAAACAGGAGGTTAAAGGCACTGACTCTCCAAGCGGGGAGAGTGTTAGTAAAGCATCTGGAATGGTGAACCCGAGGACCAGGATACGAAAACTGAGATGCATTTTATTTTTATTTATTTATTTTTTTAATGATTGCAGCAGTTTTTCTTTTTTTTTTTTTTTTTAAACATCTTTATTGGGGTATAATTGCTTTACAATGGTGTGTTAGTTTCTGCTTTATAACAAAGTGAATCAGTTATACATATACATATGTTCCCATATGTCTTCCCTCTTGCGTCTCCCTCCCTCCCTCTCTCCCCATCCCACCCTTCCAGGCTGTTCCAAAGCACCGAGCTAATATCCCTGTGCCTTGCCGCTGCTTCCCCCCAGCTATCTACCTTACTACGTTTGTTAGTGTGTATATGTCCATGACTCTCTCTCGCCCTGTCAAAACTCACCCTTCCCCCTCCCCATATCCTTATGTCCGTTCTCCAGTAGGTCTGCGTCTTTATTCCTATCTTACCCCTAGGTTCTTCATGACATTTTTTTCCCTTAAATTCCATATATATGTGTTAGCATACGGTATTTGTCTTTTTCTTTCTGACTTACTTCACTCTGTATGACAGATTCTAGGTCTATCCATCTCATTACAAATAGCTCAATTTCATTTCTTTTTAAGGCTGAGTAATATTCCATTGTGTATATGTGCCACATCTTCTTTATCCATTCATCCGATGATGGGCGCTTAGGTTGTTTCCATGTCCTGGCTATTGTAAATAGAGTTGAAATGAACATTTTGGTACATGACTCTCTTTGAATTTTGGTTTTCTCAGGGTATATGCCAAGTAGTGGGATTGCTGGGTCATATGGTAATTCTATTTGTAGTTTTTTAAGGAACCTCCATACTGTTCTCCACAGTGGCTGAACCAATTCACATTCCCACCAGCAGTGCAAGAGTGTCCCCTTTTCTCCACACCCTCTCCAGCATTTATTGTTTCTTGATTTTTTGATGATGTCCATTCTGACTGGTGTGAGATGATATCTCATTGTAGTTTTGATTTGCATTTCTCTAATGATTAATGATGTTGAGCATTCTTTCATGTGTTTGTTGGCATTCTGTATATCTTCTTTGGAGAAATGTCTATAAAGGTCTTCTGCCCATTTTTGGATGGGGTTGTTTGTGTTTTTGTTATTGAGCTGCATGAGCTGCTTGTAAATTTTGGAGATTAATCCTTTGTCAGTTGCTTCATTTGCAAATGTTTTCTCCCATTCTGAGGGTTGTCTTTTGGTCTTGGTTATCGTTTCCTTTGCTGTGCAAAAGCTTTGAAGTTTCATTAGGTCCCATTTGTTTATTTTTGTTTTTATTTCCATTACTCTAGGAGGTGGGTCAGATAGGATCTTGCTGTGATTTATGTCATAGAGTGTTCTTCCTATGTTTTCTTCTAAGAGTTTGATAGTTTCTGGCCTTACATTTAGGTCTTTAATCCATTTTGAGCTTATTTTTGTGTATGGTGTTAGGGAGTGATCTAATCTCATACTTTTACATGTACCTGTCCAGTTTTCCCAGCACCATTTATTGAAGAGGCTGTCCTTTCTCCACTGTACATTCCTGCCTCCTTTATCAAAGATGAGGTGTCCATATGTGCGTGGGTTTATCTCTGGGCTTTCTATCCTGTTCCACTGATCTATCTTTCTGTTTTTGTGCCAGTACCATACTGTCTTGATTACTGTTGCTTTGTAATATAGTCTGAAGTCAGGGAGCCTTATTCTTCCAGCTCCTTTTTTCGTTCTAAAGATTGCTTTGGCTATTCGGGGTCTTTTGTGTTTCCATACAAATTGCGAAATTTTTTGTTCTAGTTCTGTGAAAAATGCCAGTGGTAGTTTGATAGGGATTGCATTGAATCTGTAGATTGCTTTGGGTAGTAGAGTCATTTTCACAATGTTGATTCTTCCCATCCAAGAACATGGTATATCTCTCCATCTATTTGTATCATCTTTAATTTCTTTCATCAGTGTCTTATAATTTTCTGCATACAGGTCTTTCGTATCCTTAGGTAGGTTTATTCCTAGATATTTTATTCTTTTTGTTGCAATGGTAAATGGGAGTGTTTTCTTGATTTCACTTTCAGATTTTTCATCATTAGTATATAGGAATGCCAGAGATTTCTGTGCATTAATTTTGTATCCTGCTACTTTACCAAATTCATTGATTAGCTCTAGTAGTTTTCTGGTAGCATCTTTAGGATTCTCTATGTATAGTATCATGTCATCTGCAAACAGTGACAGCTTTACTTCTTCTTTTCCGATTTGGATTCCTTTTATTTCCTTTTCTTCTCTGATTGCTGTGGCTAAAACTTCCAAAACTATGTTGAATAAGAGTGGTGAGAGTGGGCAACCTTGTCTTGTTCCTGATCTTAGTGGAAATGCTTTCAGTTTTTCACCATTGAGGATGATGTTTGCTGTGGGCTTGTCATATATGGCTTTTATTATGTTTAGGAAAGTTCCCTCTATGCCTACTTTCTGGAGGGTTTTTATCATAAATGGGTGTTGAATTTTGTCGAAAGCTTTCTCTGCATCTATTGAGATGATCATATGGTTTTTCTCCTTCAATTTGTTAATATGGTTTATCACATTGATAGATTTGCATATATTGAAGAATCCTTGCATTCCTGGAATAAACCCCACTTGATCATGGTGTATGATCCTTTTAATGTGCTGTTGGATTCTGTTTGCTAGTATTTTGTTGAGGATTTTTGCATCTATGTTCATCAGTGATATTGGCCTGTAGTTTTCTTTCTTTGTGACATCCTTGTCTGGTTTTGGTATCAAGGTGATGGTGGCTTCGTAGAAGGAATTTGGGAGTGTTCCTCCCTCTGCTATATTTTGGAAGAGTTTGAGAAGGATAGGTGTTAGCTCTTCTCTAAACGTTTGATAGAATTCACCTGTGAAGCCATCTGGTCCTGGGCTTTTGTTTGTTGGAAGGTTTTTAATCACAGTTTCAATTTCAGTGCTTGTGATTGGTCTGTTCATATTTTCTATTTCTTCCTGATTCAGTCTTGGCAGGTTGTGCATTTCTAAGAATTTGTCCATTTCTTCCAGATTGTCCATTTTATTGGCATAGAGTTGCTTGTAGTAATCTCTCATGATTTTTTTTATTTCTGCAGTGTCAGTTGTTACTTCTCCTTTTTCATTCCTAATTCTATTGATTTGAGTCTTCTCCCTTTTTTTCTTGATGAGTCTGGCTAGTGGTTTATCTATTTTGTTTATCTTCTCAAAGAACCAGCTTTTAGTTTTATTGTTCTTTGCTATTGTTTCCTTCATTTCTTTTTCATTTATTTCTGATCTGATTTTTATGATTTCTTTCCTTCTGCTAGCTTTGGGGTTTTTTTGTTCTTCTTTCTCTAATTGCTTGAGGTGCAAGGTTAGGTTGTTTATTCGAGATGTTTCCTGCTTCTTAAGGTGGGCTTGTATTGCTATAAACTTCCCCCTTAGGACTGCTTTTGCTGCATCCCATAGGTTTTGGGTCGTTGTGTCTCCATTGTCATTTGTTTCTAGGTATTTTTTTATTTCCTCTTTGATTTCTTCAGTGATCACTTCATTATTAAGTAGTGTATTGTTTAGCCTCCATGTGTTTGTATTTTTTACAGATCTTTTCCTGTAATTGATATCTAGTCTCATGGCGTTGTGGTCGGAAAAGATACTTGATACAATTTCAGTTTTCTTAAATTTACCAAGGCTTGATTTGTGACCCAAGATATGATCTATCCTGGAGAATGTTCCATGAGCACTTGAGAAAAATGTGTATTCTGTTGTTTTTGGATGGAGTGTCCTATAAATATCAATTAAGTCCATCTTGTTTAATGTATCATTTAAAGCTTGTGTTTCCTTATTTATTTTCATTTTGGATGATCTGTCCATGGGTGAAAGTGGGGTGTTAAAGTCCCCTACTATGAATGTGTTACTGTTGATCTCCCCTTTTATGGTTGTTAGTATTTGCCTTATGTATTGAGGTGCTCCTATGTTGGGTGCATAAATATTTACAATTGTTATATCTTCTTCTTGGATCGATCCCTTGATCATTATGTAGTGTCCTTCTTTGTCCCTTTTAATAGTCCTTATTTTAAAGTCTATTTTGTCTGATATGAGAATTGCTACTCCAGCTTTCTTTTGGTTTCCATTTGCATGGAATATCTTTTTCCATCCCCTTACTTTCAGTCTGTATGTGTCTCTAGTTCTGAAGTGGGTCTCTTGTAGACAGCATATATAAGGGTCTTGTTTATGTATCCATTCAGCCAATCTGTGTCTTTTGGTGGGAGCATTTAGTCCATTTACATTTAAGGTAATTATCGATATGTATGTTCCTATTTCCATTTTATATATTGTTTTGGGTTCGCTACTATAGGTCATTTCCTTCTCTTGTGTTTCGTGTCTAGAGAAGTTCCTTTAGCATTTGTTGTAAAGCTGGTTTGGTGGTGCTGAACTCTCTCAGCTTTTGCTTGTCTGTAAAGGTTTTATTTTCTCCATCAAATGTGAATGAGATCCTTGCTGGGTAGAGCAGTCTTGGTTTCAGGCTATTCTCCTTCATCACTTTCAGTATGTCCTGCCACTCCCTTCTGGCTTGTAGGGTTTCTGCTGAGAGATCAGCTGTTAACCTTATGAGGATTCCCTTGTGTGTTATTTGTTGTTTTTCCCTTGCTGCTTTTAATATGCTTTCTTTGTATTTAATTTTTGACAGTTTGATTAATATGTGTCTTGGCGTGTTTCTCCTTATATTTATCCTGTATGGGACCCTCTGTGCTTCCTGGACTTGATTAACTATTTCCTTTCCCATATTAGGGAAGTTTTCAACTATAATCTCTTCAAATATTTTCTCAGTCCCTTTCTTTCTTTCTTCTTCTTCTGGAACCCCTATAATTCGAATGTTGGTGCGTTTCATGTTGTCCCAGAGGTCTCTGAGACTGTCCTCAGTTCTTTTCATTCTTTTTTCTTTATTCTGCTCTGCAGTAGTTATTTCCACTACTTTATCTTCCAGGTCACTTATCCGTTCTTCTGCCTCAGTTATTCTGCTATTGATCCTATCTAGAGTGATTTTAATTTCATTTATTGCATTGTTCATCGTTGCTTGTTTCATCTTTAGTTCTTGTAAGTCCTTGTTAACTGTTTCTTGCATTTTGTCCATTCTACTTCCAAGATTTTGGATCATCCTTACTATCATTATTCTGAATTCTTTTTCAGGTAGATTGCTTATTTCCTCTTCATTTGTTAGGTCTGGTGGGTTTTTATCTTGCTCCTTCATCTGCTGTGTGTTTTTCTGTCTTCTCATTTTGCTTACTGTGTTTGGGGTCTCCTTTTTGCAGGCTGCAGGTTCGTAGTTCCCGTTGTTTTTGATGTCTGTCTCCAGTGGCTAAGGTTGTTTCAGTGGGTTGTGTAGGCTTCCTGGTGGAGGGGACTAGTGCCTGTGTTGTGCTGGATGAGGCTGGATCTTGTCTCTCTAGTGGGCAGGTTCACGTCTGGTGGTGTGTTTTGGGGTGTCTGTGGCCTTATTATGATTTTAGGCAGCCTCTCTGCTAATGGGTGGGGTTGTGTTCCTGTTTTGCTAGTTGTTTGGCATAGGTTGTCCAGCACTGTGGCTTGCTGGTTGTTGAGTGAAGCTGGGTGCTGGTGTTAAGATGGAGGTCTCTGGGATATTTCCACCGTTTAATATTATGTGGAGCTGGGAGGTCTCTTGTTGACCAGTGTCCTGAAGTTGGCTCTCCTACCTCAGAGGCAGAGCCCTGACTCCTGGCTGGAGCACCAAGAGCCTTTCATCCACACAGCTCAGAATAAAAGGGAGAAAAAGTAGGGAGAATTAGTAGAAGTATGAGTAAAGAAAGAGGGAAAGGAGGAAAGGAAGGAAGGAAGAAAGAAGCAAAGAAGGAAAGAAAGGAGGGAGGGAGGGAGGGAGGAAGGAAGGAAGGAGGGAAAGAAGGAAAAAAAAGACAGAAAGAAAGATGATACAGTAAAAATAAAATAAAGTATAATATCGTTATTGAATTAAAAAATATTTAGGAAAAAAAAAAAGGGATGGATAGAACCTTAGGACAAATGTTGGAAGCAAAGCTATACAGAGAAAATCTTACACAGAAGCATACACATACACCTTCACAAAAAGAGGTAAAGGGGGAAAAATCATAAATCCTGCTCCCTGAGACCACCTCCTCAATTTGGGGTGATTCGTTGTCTAAAGGAGGGAGGGAAGGAAGGAAAGAAAGAAAGAACGAAGGTAAAGTATAATAAAGTTATTACAATTAAACTTAATTATTAAGAAAAGGAATTTTTAAAAAAAAGTCATGGACGGATAGAGCCCTAGGACAAATGGTGGAAGCTAGAGTATACAGACTAGATGTCACACAGAAGCATACACGTACACATTCACCAAAAGAGGAAAAGGGAAAAAAATCATAGATCTCGCTCCTAAATTCCACCTCTTCAATTTGGGATCATTCCTTGTCTATTCAGGTATTCCACAGATGCAGGGTATATCAAGTTGATTGTGGAGCTTTAATCCGCTACTTCTGTGGCTGCTGGGAGAGATTTCCCTTTCTCTTCTTTGTTCTCACAGCTCACAGGAGCTCAGCTTTGGATTTGGCCCTGCCTCTGCGTGTAGGTCGCTGGAGGGCGTCTGTTTTTTCGCTCAGACAGGACGGGGTTAAAGGAGCCGCTGATTCGGGGCCTCCGGCTCACTCAGGCCGGGGGTTGGGGGATGGCGGAAGGAGGGGCACTGCGTGCGGGGCCGGCCTGCGGCGGCAGAGGCAGCGTGACGTTGTGGCAGAGGCCGGCGTGACGTTGCACCAGCCTGAGGCCCGCCGTGCGTTGTCCCGGGGAAGTTGTCCCTGGATCCCGGGAACCTGGCAGTGGCAGGCTGCACAGGCTCCGCGGAAGAGGGGTGTGGAGAGTGACCTGTGCTCGCACACAGGCCCCTTGGTGGCAGCAGCAGCAGCCTTAGCGTCTCCCGCCCGTCTCTGGGCTCCGCGGTTTTAGCCGCGGCTCGCGCCCGTCTCTGGGGTTTGCGCTTTCAGCCGCGGCTCGCGCCCGTCTCGGGGGCTCGCGCCCTCAGCCGCGGCTCGCGCCCGTCTCTGGGGTTCGCGCTTTTAGCCGTGGCTCGCGCCCGTCTCTGGAGTTCCTTTAAGCAGCGCTCTTAAACCCCTCTCCTCACGCACCAGGAAACAAAGAGGGAAGAAAAAGTCTCTTGCCTCTTCGGCCGGTGCAGGCTTTTCCCCGAACTCCCTGCCGGCTAGTCGTGGTGCACTAACCCCTTCAGGCTATGTTCAAGCCGCCAACCCCAGTCCTCTCCCTGAGCTCTGTCCAAAACCAAAACCAGAGCCTCAGCTCGCAGCCCCGCCCGCCCCGGTGGGTGAGCAGCAAGCCTCTCGGGTTGGTGAGTGCTGGTCGGCACCGATCGTCTGTGCAGGAATCTCCACGCTTTGCCATCCGCACCCGTCGCTGTGCACTACTCCGCGGTCCCGAAACTCCCCCCTCCGCCTCCCGCAGTCTCCGCCCACGGAGGGGCTTCCTAGTGTGTGGAAACTTTTCCTCCTTCACAGCTCCCTCCCACTGGTGCAGGTGCCGTACTTATTCTTTTGTCTCTGTTTTTTCTTTTGCCCTACCCAGTTACGTGGGGAGTTTCTTGCCTTTTGGGAGGTCTGAGGTCTTCTGCCAGCCTTCAGTAGGAGTTCTGTAGGAGTTGTTCCACGTGTGGATGTATTTCTGGTGTATCCATGGGGAGGAAGGCGATCTCCGCGTCTTACTCTTCCGCCATCTTCAAGGTCCCCACCCTGAGATGCATTTTAAATCGTTTCCCAATCACACGGTGGACGATACTCTGGGTTTCCCATGCATGTTTTAACTGGAGGAAGAATGCCTTGAACCTGGAGAGTTGGGACCCATGGAATGGGTACCATGCAGTATGACTTCAAACGGTCTACATTTGCTCACCGAAACTCACCAATGCTATCAGCCTGAAGTGTCCAGCCTTATGTCTCAACCAGCTCTGGGTGTAGATGTGGTCAATCCCGGTTGCATCACATGCCCTGAGTGAATTAGTTAAGAATTGCTCTCTATTTCACTGTCTTTGTGTTTTGTTTTCGAAATTTATTTTGATAATGGGATTTATCGGATTTTCACTGCTGCGTTTCGGCCGCTGTACACACGCTTGATTCTCTTACGGAGACATATATATCCATGGGTTTTAAGATTCTTCCTAGTCAGGTATATTCCTAGGCGTTGAATATGTGGTGTTGGGTCCATTTCGTTGAGCAAGGAGTAGGTCTTGTCTATTACATATTTGGCCTATGGAAAGTTATCTGTGCTAATTTCAGTCTCTGGTTTTATGCAGCACCCCAAGGCACCTTTCCCCATAAGCAAGCACTAGTTGGTTTTCTAAATTTGAGACCCTGTTCTCTTTTGTAATTCAGTTCATGTGTAGTCAAGTTTACATTCCGTGTATTAGTGATATCTTATGATGTTTCTTTTTCTGTGTGACGTAGTTCACGTAGAATCACCGTACCTGCATCCACTCACTATGCCGCTACGGGCCTGATGACACAGATTTCATTGCTGAGTGATATTGCATTGCACGTACGTGCCACAACTTCTTTATCCATTTTTTGCTTTCTGGGATATTTACCTGGTACTGTAGACGAGCTTCTTGGGAACACAGTCGTCCCAAACTTTGGGGTGGCTCTCTGTTTTTGATTTTAATTTCCCTAAGGAATAGGACCATAAGTGCAATTGCCATAGGCTGTGTTGCTTTATTTCTTACGTGTTTCAGGAAACACCATACACTTCTCCAGGGTGGCTGTTGGCAATTTACATCCTGCCAATCAGCATAACAAGGCTCCCTGTTCTCCATATCCTGTCCTACCTTTCTGGATTTTACACTTTTTTCAGATGGCCCTCTTGCCCGGGGGGCAGTGAGACTTCATTGTAGTGCACATTTCCTTTACAGGCTTGCTTGGTTGGCCAAAAAGGGCGTATGCGTTTTTTCCTGAATATATTCAGGAAAAAACGCATACGCCCTTTTTGGCCAAGTGCATCATTGTCGACGTTGTGCCTCTTTTCCTATGCTTTCAGGGCAATTCCAGTCTACCCCCTGCAATCGTTTACCTGAAATTCTGCCCCGCTTTCAAGTCCCCTTCGCAGGCTTACTTCAATATATTTTTGGAGGATAGCTGTCATTTATAACTCTGCAGGTTTGTGAAGTACAGTGCCCCTGAGCTCCTTTCTTCAACTCGCTTTCTTGTGAGCTGGGCACAAAACCGCAGGATTGCTTCAGGCCCTAATCTGTTTCCAGCAGGGCACACTGAGCCTTTGTTTAATTCCTCTTCCTGGTGGGCAATGAGGGTTACATTTGCCCGTGCAGACACCTACAGCTAGTCTCTCATTGGTTCTCCCTATTCCTGTTCATCTTGCACAGAAATTGCAAGCTGTGCCAAAGAGGAGGTTAAAGGCACTGACTCTCCAAGTGGGGAGAGTGTTAGTAAAGCATCTGGAATGGTGAACCCGAGGACCAGGATACGACAACTGAGATGCATTTTAAATCGTTTCCCAATCACACGGTGGACGATACTCTGGGTTTCCCATGCATGTTTTAGCTGGAGGAAGAATGCCTTGAACCTGGAGAGTTGGGACCCATGGAATGGGTACCATGCAGTATGACTTCAAAGGGTCTGCATTTGCTCACCGAAACTCACCAATGCTATCAGCCTGAAGTGTCCAGCCTTATGTCTCAACCAACTCTGGGTGTAGATGTGGTCAATCCCGGTTGCTTCACATGCCCTGAGTGAATTATTTAAGAATTGCTCTCTATTTCACTGTCTTTGTGTTTTGTTTTCGAAATTTATTTTGATAATGGGATTTATCGGATTTTCACTGCTGCGTTTCGGCCGCTGTACACACGCTTGGTTCTCTTATGGAGACATATATATCCATGGGTTTTAAGATTCTTCCTAGCCAGGTATATTCCTAGGCGTTGATTATGTGGTGTTGGGTCCATTTCGTTGAGCAAGGAGTAGGTCTTGTCTATTACATATTTGGCTTATTGAAAGTTATCTGTGCTAATTTCAGTCTCTGGTTTTATGCAGCACCCAAAGGCACCTTTCCCCATAAGCAAGCACTAGTTGGTTTTCTAAATTTGAGACCCTGTTCTGTTTTGTAATTCAGTTCATGTGTAGTCAAGTTTACATTCCGTGTATTAGTGATATCTTATGATGTTTCTTTTTCTGTGTGACGTAGTTCACGTAGAATCACCGTACCTGCATCCACTCACTATGCCGCTACGGGCCTGATGACACAGATTTCATTGCTGAGTGATATTGCATTGCACGTACGTGCCACAACTTCTTTATCCATTTTTTGCTTTCTGGGATATTTACCTGGTACTGTATACGAGCTTCTTGGAAACACAGCCGTCCAAAACTTTGGAGTGACTCTCTGTTTTTGATTTTAATTTCCCTAAGGAATAGGACCATAAGTGCAATTGCCATAGGCTGTGTTGCTTTATTTCTTACGTGTTTCAGGAAACACCATACACTTCTCCAGGGTGGCTGTTGGCAATTTACATCCTGCCAATCAGCATAACAAGGCTCCCTCTTCTCCATATCCTGTCCTACCTTTCTGGATTTTACACTTTTTTCAGATGGCCCTTTTGCCCGGGGGGCAGTGAGACTTCATTGTAGTACAGATTTCCTTTACAGGCTTGCTTGGTTGGCCAAAAAGGGCGTATGCGTTTTTTCCTGAATATATTCAGGAAAAAACGCATACGCCCTTTTTGGCCAAGTGCATCATTGTCGACGTTCTGCCTCTTTTCCTATGCTTTCAGGGCAATTCCAGTCTACCCCCTGCAATCGTTTTCCTGAAATTCTGCCCCGCTTTCAAGTCCCCTTCGCAGGCTTACTTCAATATATTTTTGGAGGATAGCTGTCATTTATAACTCTGCAGGTTTGTGAATTACAGTGCCCCTGAGCTCCTTTCTTCAACTCGCTTTCTTGTGAGCTGGGCACAAAACCGCAGGATTGCTTCAGGCCCTAATCTGTTTTCAGCAGGGCACACTGAGCCTTTGTTTAATTCCTCTTCCTGGTCGGCAATGAGCGTTACATTTGCCCGTGCAGACACCTACAGCTAGTCTCTCATTGGTTCTCCCTATTCCTGTTCATCTTGCACAGAAATTGCCAGCTGTGCCAAACAGGTGGTTAAAGGCACTGACTCTCCAAGCGGGGAGAGTGTTAGTAAAGCATCTGGAATGGTGAACCCGAGGACCAGGATACGAAAACTGAGATGCATTTTATTTTTATTTATTTATTTTTTTTAATGTTTGCAGCAGTTCTTTTTTTTTTTTTTTTTAAACATCTTTATTGGGGTATAATTGCTTTACAATGGTGTGTTAGTTTCTGCTTTATAACAAAGTGAATCAGTTATACATATACATATGTTCCCATATGTCTTCCCTCTTGCGTCTCCCTCCCTCCCACTCTCCCCATCCCACCCTTCCAGGCTGTTCCAAAGCACCGAGCTAATATCCCTGTGCCTTGCCGCTGCTTCCCCCCAGCTATCTACCTTACTACGTTTGTTAGTGTGTATATGTCCATGACTCTCTCTCGCCCTGTCAAAACTCACCCTTCCCCCTCCCCATATCCTTAAGTCCGTTCTCCAGTAGGTCTGCGTCTTTATTCCTATCTTACCCCTAGGTTCTTCATGACATTTTTTTCCCTTAAATTCCATATATATGTGTTAGCATACGGTATTTGTCTTTTTCTTTCTGACTTACTTCACTCTGTATGACAGATTCTAGGTCTATCCATCTCATTACAAATAGCTCAATTTCATTTCTTTTTAAGGCTGAGTAATATTCCATTGTGTATATGTGCCACATCTTCTTTATCCATTCATCCGATGATGGGCGCTTAGGTTGTTTCCATGTCCTGGCTATTGTAAATAGAGCTGCAATGAACATTTTGGTACATGACTCTCTTTGAATTTTGGTTTTCTCAGGGTATATGCCAAGTAGTGGGATTGCTGGGTCATATGGTAATTCTATTTGTAGTTTTTTAAGGAACCGCCATACTGTTCTCCACAGTGGCTGAACCAATTCACATTCCCACCAGCAGTGCAAGAGTGTCCCCTTTTCTCCACACCCTCTCCAGCATTTATTGTTTCTTGATTTTTTGATGATGTCCATTCTGACTGGTGTGAGATGATATCTCATTGTAGTTTTGATTTGCATTTCTCTAATGATTAATGATGTTGAGCATTCTTTCATGTGTTTGTTGGCATTCTGTATATCTTCTTTGGAGAAATGTCTATTTAGGTCTTCTGCCCATTTTTGGATGGGGTTGTTTGTGTTTTTGTTATTGAGCTGCATGAGCTGCTTGTAAATTTTGGAGATTAATCCTTTGTCAGTTGCTTCATTTGCAAATGTTTTCTCCCATTCTGAGGGTTGTCTTTTGGTCTTGGTTATCGTTTCCTTTGCTGTGCAAAAGCTTTGAAGTTTCATTAGGTCCCATTTGTTTATTTTTGTTTTTATTTCCATTACTCTAGGAGGTGGGTCAGATAGGATCTTGCTGTGATTTATGTCATAGAGTGTTCTTCCTATGTTTTCTTCTAAGAGTTTGATAGTTTCTGGCCTTACATTTAGGTCTTTAATCCATTTTGAGCTTATTTTTGTGTATGGTGTTAGGGAGTGATCTAATCTCATACTTTTACATGTACCTGTCCAGTTTTCCCAGCACCATTTATTGAAGAGGCTGTCCTTTCTCCACTGTACATTCCTGCCTCCTTTATCAAAGATGAGGTGTCCATATGTGCGTGGGTTTATCTCTGGGCTTTCTATCCTGTTCCACTGATCTATCTTTCTGTTTTTGTGCCAGTACCATACTGTCTTGATTACTGTTGCTTTGTAATATAGTCTGAAGTCAGGGAGCCTTATTCCTCCAGCTCCTTTTTTCGTTCTAAAGATTGCTTTGGCTATTCGGGGTCTTTTGTGTTTCCATACAAATTGCGAAATTTTTTGTTCTAGTTCTGTGAAAAATGCCAGTGGTAGTTTGATAGGGATTGCATTGAATCTGTAGATTGCTTTGGGTAGTAGAGTCATTTTCACAATGTTGATTCTTCCCATCCAAGAACATGGTATATCTCTCCATCTATTTGTATCATCTTTAATTTCTTTCATCAGTGTCTTATAATTTTCTGCATACAGGTCTTTCGTATCCTTAGGTAGGTTTATTCCTAGATATTTTATTCTTTTTGTTGCAATGGTAAATGGGAGTGTTTTCTTGATTTCACTTTCAGATTTTTCATCATTAGTATATAGGAATGCCAGAGATTTCTGTGCATTAATTTTGTATCCTGCTACTTTACCAAATTCATTGATTAGCTCTAGTAGTTTTCTGGTAGCATCTTTAGGATTCTCTATGTATAGTATCATGTCATCTGCAAACAGTGACAGCTTTACTTCTTCTTTTCCGATTTGGATTCCTTTTATTTCCTTTTCTTCTCTGATTGCTGTGGCTAAAACTTCCAAAACTATGTTGAATAAGAGTGGTGAGAGTGGGCAACCTTGTCTTGTTCCTGATCTTAGTGGAAATGCTTTCAGTTTTTCACCATTGAGGATGATGTTTGCTGTGGGCTTGTCATATATGGCTTTTATTATGTTTAGGAAAGTTCCCTCTATGCCTACTTTCTGGAGGGTTTTTATCATAAATGGGTGTTGAATTTTGTCGAAAGCTTTCTCTGCATCTATTGAGATGATCATATGGTTTTTCTCCTTCAATTTGTTAATATGGTTTATCACATTGATAGATTTGCGTATATTGAAGAATCCTTGCATTCCTGGAATAAACCCCACTTGATCATGGTGTATGATCCTTTTAATGTGCTGTTGGATTCTGTTTGCTAGTATTTTGTTGAGGATTTTTGCATCTATGTTCATCAGTGATATTGGCCTGTAGTTTTCTTTCTTTGTGACATCCTTGTCTGGTTTTGGTATCAAGGTGATGGTGGCTTCGTAGAAGGAATTTGGGAGTGTTCCTCCCTCTGCTATATTTTGGAAGAGTTTGAGAAGGATAGGTGTTAGCTCTTCTCTAAACGTTTGATAGAATTCACCTGTGAAGCCATCTGGTCCTGGGCTTTTGTTTGTTGGAAGGTTTTTAATCACAGTTTCAATTTCAGTGCTTGTGATTGGTCTGTTCATATTTTCTATTTCTTCCTGATTCAGTCTTGGCAGGTTGTGCATTTCTAAGAATTTGTCCATTTCTTCCAGATTGTCCATTTTATTGGCATAGAGTTGCTTGTAGTAATCTCTCATGATTTTTTTTATTTCTGCAGTGTCAGTTGTTACTTCTCCTTTTTCATTCCTAATTCTATTGATTTGAGTCTTCTCCCTTTTTTTCTTGATGAGTCTGGCTAGTGGTTTATCTATTTTGTTTATCTTCTCAAAGAACCAGCTTTTAGTTTTATTGATCTTTGCTATTGTTTCCTTCATTTCTTTTTCATTTATTTCTGATCTGATTTTTATGATTTCTTTCCTTCTGCTAGCTTTGGGGTTTTTTTGTTCTTCTTTCTCTAATTGCTTGAGGTGCAAGGTTAGGTTGTTTATTCGAGATGTTTCCTGCTTCTTAAGGTGGGCTTGTATTGCTATAAACTTCCCCCTTAGGACTGCTTTTGCTGCATCCCATAGGTTTTGGGTCGTTGTGTCTCCATTGTCATTTGTTTCTAGGTATTTTTTTATTTCCTCTTTGATTTCTTCAGTGATCACTTCATTATTAAGTAGTGTATTGTTTAGCCTCCATGTGTTTGTATTTTTTACAGATCTTTTCCTGTAATTGATATCTAGTCTCATGGCGTTGTGGTCGGAAAAGATACTTGATACAATTTCAGTTTTCTTAAATTTACCAAGGCTTGATTTGTGACCCAAGATATGATCTATCCTGGAGAATGTTCCATGAGCACTTGAGAAAAATGTGTATTCTGTTGTTTTTGGATGGAGTGTCCTATAAATATCAATTAAGTCCATCTTGTTTAATGTATCATTTAAAGCTTGTGTTTCCTTATTTATTTTCATTTTGGATGATCTGTCCATGGGTGAAAGTGGGGTGTTAAAGTCCCCTACTATGAATGTGTTACTGTTGATCTCCCCTTTTATGGTTGTTAGTATTTGCCTTATGTATTGAGGTGCTCCTATGTTGGGTGCATAAATATTTACAATTGTTATATCTTCTTCTTGGATCGATCCCTTGATCATTATGTAGTGTCCTTCTTTGTCCCTTTTAATAGTCCTTATTTTAAAGTCTATTTTGTCTGATATGAGAATTGCTACTCCAGCTTTCTTTTGGTTTCCATTTGCATGGAATATCTTTTTCCATCCCCTTACTTTCAGTCTGTATGTGTCTCTAGTTCTGAAGTGGGTCTCTTGTAGACAGCATATATAAGGGTCTTGTTTTTGTATCCATTCAGCCAATCTGTGTCTTTTGGTGGGAGCATTTAGTCCATTTACATTTAAGGTAATTATCGATATGTATGTTCCTATTTCCATTTTATATATTGTTTTGGGTTCGCTACTATAGGTCATTTCCTTCTCTTGTGTTTCGTGTCTAGAGAAGTTCCTTTAGCATTTGTTGTAAAGCTGGTTTGGTGGTGCTGAACTCTCTCAGCTTTTGCTTGTCTGTAAAGGTTTTATTTTCTCCATCAAATGTGAATGAGATCCTTGCTGGGTAGAGCAGTCTTGGTTTCAGGCTATTCTCCTTCATCACTTTCAGTATGTCCTGCCACTCCCTTCTGGCTTGTAGGGTTTCTGCTGAGAGATCAGCTGTTAACCTTATGGGGATTCCCTTGTGTGTTATTTGTTGTTTTTCCCTTGCTGCTTTTAATATGCTTTCTTTGTATTTAATTTTTGACAGTTTGATTAATATGTGTCTTGGCGTGTTTCTCCTTGTATTTATCCTGTATGGGACCCTCTGTGCTTCCTGGACTTGATTAACTATTTCCTTTCCCATATTAGGGAAGTTTTCAACTATAATCTCTTCAAATATTTTCTCAGTCCCTTTCTTTCTTTCTTCTTCTTCTGGAACCCCTATAATTCGAATGTTGGTGCGTTTCATGTTGTCCCAGAGGTCTCTGAGACTGTCCTCAGTTCTTTTCATTCTTTTTTCTTTATTCTGCTCTGCAGTAGTTATTTCCACTACTTTATCTTCCAGGTCACTTATCCGTTCTTCTGCCTCAGTTATTCTGCTATTGATCCTATCTAGAGTGATTTTAATTTCATTTATTGCATTGTTCATCGTTGCTTGTTTCATCTTTAGTTCTTGTAAGTCCTTGTTAACTGTTTCTTGCATTTTGTCCATTCTACTTCCAAGATTTTGGATCATCCTTACTATCATTATTCTGAATTCTTTTTCAGGTAGATTGCCTATTTCCTCTTCATTTGTTAGGTCTGGTGGGTTTTTATCTTGCTCCTTCATCTGCTGTGTGTTTTTCTGTCTTCTCATTTTGCTTACTGTGTTTGGGGTCTCCTTTTTGCAGGCTGCAGGTTCGTAGTTCCCGTTGTTTTTGATGTCTGTCTCCAGTGGCTAAGGTTGTTTCAGTGGGTTGTGTAGGCTTCCTGGTGGAGGGGACTAGTGCCTGTGTTGTGCTGGATGAGGCTGGATCTTGTCTCTCTAGTGGGCAGGTTCACGTCTGGTGGTGTGTTTTGGGGTGTCTGTGGCCTTATTATGATTTTAGGCAGCCTCTCTGCTAATGGGTGGGGTTGTGTTCCTGTTTTGCTAGTTGTTTGGCATAGGTTGTCCAGCACTGTGGCTTGCTGGTTGTTGAGTGAAGCTGGGTGCTGGTGTTAAGATGGAGGTCTCTGGGATATTTCCACCGTTTAATATTATGTGGAGCTGGGAGGTCTCTTGTTGACCAGTGTCCTGAAGTTGGCTCTCCTACCTCAGAGGCAGAGCCCTGACTCCTGGCTGGAGCACCAAGAGCCTTTCATCCACACAGCTCAGAATAAAAGGGAGAAAAAGTAGGGAGAATTAGTAGAAGTATGAGTAAAGAAAGAGGGAAAGGAGGAAAGGAAGGAAGGAAGAAAGAAGCAAAGAAGGAAAGAAAGGAGGGAGGGAGGGAGGGAGGAAGGAAGGAAGGAGGGAAAGAAGGAAAAAAAAGACAGAAAGAAAGATGATACAGTAAAAATAAAATAAAGTATAATATAGTTATTGAATTAAAAAATATTTAGAAAAAAAAAAAAAGGGATGGATAGAACCTTAGGACAAATGTTGGAAGCAAAGCTATACAGAGAAAATCTTACACAGAAGCATACACATACACCTTCACAAAAAGAGGTAAAGGGGGAAAAATCATAAATCCTGCTCCCTGAGACCACCTCCTCAATTTGGGGTGATTCGTTGTCTAAAGGAGGGAGGGAAGGAAGGAAAGAAAGAAAGAACGAAGGTAAAGTATAATAAAGTTATTACAATTAAACTTAATTATTAAGAAAAGGAATTTTTAAAAAAAAGTCATGGACGGATAGAGCCCTAGGACAAATGGTGGAAGCTAGAGTATACAGACTAGATGTCACACAGAAGCATACACGTACACATTCACCAAAAGAGGAAAAGGGAAAAAAATCATAGATCTCGCTCCTAAATACCACCTCTTCAATTTGGGATCATTCCTTGTCTATTCAGGTATTCCACAGATGCAGGGTATATCAAGTTGATTGTGGAGCTTTAATCCGCTGCTTCTGTGGCTGCTGGGAGAGATTTCCCTTTCTCTTCTTTGTTCTCACAGTTCACAGGAGCTCAGCTTTGGATTTGGCCCTGCCTCTGCGTGTAGGTCGCTGGAGGGCATCTGTTTTTTCGCTCAGACAGGACGGGGTTAAAGGAGCCGCTGATTCGGGGCCTCCGGCTCACTCAGGCCGGGGGTTGGGGGATGGCGGAAGGAGGGGCACTGCGTGCGGGGCCGGCCTGCGGCGGCAGAGGCACCGTGACGTTGTGGCAGAGGCCGGCATGACGTTGCACCAGCCTAAGGCCCGCCGTGCGTTGTCCCGGGGAAGTTGTCCCTGGATCCCGGGAACCTGGCAGTGGCAGGCTGCACAGGCTCCGCGGAAGAGGGGTGTGGAGAGTGACCTGTGCTCGCACACAGGCCCCTTGGTGGCGGCAGCAGCAGCCTTAGCGTCTCCCGCCCGTCTCTGGGCTCCGCGGTTTTAGCCGCAGCTCGCGCCCGTCTCTGGGGTTTGCGCTTTCAGCCGCGGCTCGCGCCCATCTCGGGGGCTCACGCCCTCAGCCGCGGCTCGCGCCCGTCTCTGGGGTTCGCGCTTTTAGCCGCGGCTCGCGCCCGTCTCTGGAGTTCCTTTAAGCAGCGCTCTTAAACCCCTCTCCTCGCGCACCAGGAAA
This sequence comes from Phocoena phocoena, assembly GCF_963924675.1. Classification (NCBI taxonomy): domain Eukaryota; kingdom Metazoa; phylum Chordata; class Mammalia; order Artiodactyla; family Phocoenidae; genus Phocoena; species Phocoena phocoena. The sequence goes on along the minus strand of NW_027077576.1, from coordinate 197,683 downwards.
CAAAGAGGGAAGAAAAAGTCTCTTGCCTCTTTGGCCGGTGCAGGCTTTTCCCCGAACTCCCTGCCGGCTAGTCGTGGTGCACTAACCCCTTCAGGCTATGTTCAAGCCGCCAACCCCAGTCCTCTCCCTGAGCTCCGTCCAAAACCAAAACCAGAGCCTCAGCTCGCAGCCCCGCCCGCCCCGGTGGGTGAGCAGCAAGCCTCTCGGGTTGGTGAGTGCTGGTCGGCACCGATCGTCTGTGCAGGAATCTCCCCGCTTTGCCCTCCGCACCCGTCGCTGTGCACTACTCCGCGGTCCCGAAACTCCCCCCTCCGTCTCCCGCAGTCTCCGCCCGCGGAGGGGCTTCCTAGTGTGTGGAAACTTTTCCTCCTTCACAGCTCCCTCCCACTGGTGCAGGTGCCGTCCTTATTCTTTTGTCTCTGTTTTTTCTTTTGCCCTACCCAGTTACGTGGGGAGTTTCTTGCCTTTTGGGAGGTTTGAGGTCTTCTGCCAGCCTTCAGTAGGAGTTCTGTTGGAGTTGTTCCACGTGTGGATGTATTTCTGGTGTATCCGTGGGGAGGAAGGCGATCTCCGCGTCTTACTCTTCCGCCATCTTCAAGGTCCCCCCCCCTGAGATGCATTTTAAATCGTTTCCCAATCACACGGTGGACGATACTCTGGGTTTCCCATGCATGTTTTAACTGGAGGAAGAATGCCTTGAACCTGGAGAGTTGGGACCCATGGAATGGGTACCATGCAGTATGACTTCAAAGGGTCTACATTTGCTCACCGAAACTCACCAATGCTATCAGCCTGAAGTGTCCAGCCTTATGTCTCAACCAGCTCTGGGTGTAGATGTGGTCAATCCCGGTTGCATCACATGCCCTGAGTGAATTAGTTAAGAATTGCTCTCTATTTCACTGTCTTTGTGTTTTGTTTTCGAAATTTATTTTGATAATGGGATTTATCGGATTTTCACTGCTGCGTTTCGGCCGCTGTACACACGCTTGATTCTCTTACGGAGACATATATATCCATGGGTTTTAAGATTCTTCCTAGTCAGGTATATTCCTAGGCGTTGAATATGTGGTGTTGGGTCCATTTCGTTGAGCAAGGAGTAGGTCTTGTCTATTACATATTTGGCCTATGGAAAGTTATCTGTGCTAATTTCAGTCTCTGGTTTTATGCAGCACCCCAAGGCACCTTTCCCCATAAGCAAGCACTAGTTGGTTTTCTAAATTTGAGACCCTGTTCTGTTTTGTAATTCAGTTCATGTGTAGTCAAGTTTACATTCCGTGTATTAGTGATATCTTATGATGTTTCTTTTTCTGTGTGACGTAGTTCACGTAGAATCACCGTACCTGCATCCACTCACTATGCCGCTACGGGCCTGATGACACAGATTTCATTGCTGAGTGATATTGCATTGCACGTACGTGCCACAACTTCTTTATCCATTTTTTGCTTTCTGGGATATTTACCTGGTACTGTAGACGAGCTTCTTGGAAACACAGCCGTCCAAAACTTTGGAGTTGCTCTCTGTTTTTGATTTTAATTTCCCTAAGGAATAGGACCATAAGTGCAATTGCCATAGGCTGTGTTGCTTTATTTCTTACGTGTTTCAGGAAACACCATACACTTCTCCAGGGTGGCTGTTGGCAATTTACATCCTGCCAATCAGCATAACAAGGCTCCCTCTTCTCCATATCCTGTCCTACCTTTCTGGATTTTACACTTTTTTCAGATGGCCCTTTTGCCCGGGGGGCAGTGAGACTTCATTGTAGTACAGATTTCCTTTACAGGCTTGCTTGGTTGGCCAAAAAGGGCGTATGCGTTTTTTCCTGAATATATTCAGGAAAAAACGCATACGCCCTTTTTGGCCAAGTGCATCATTGTCGACGTTCTGCCTCTTTTCCTATGCTTTCAGGGCAATTCCAGTCTACCCCCTGCAATCGTTTTCCTGAAATTCTGCCCCGCTTTCAAGTCCCCTTCGCAGGCTTACTTCAATATATTTTTGGAGGATAGCTGTCATTTATAACTCTGCAGGTTTGTGAATTACAGTGCCCCTGAGCTCCTTTCTTCAACTCGCTTTCTTGTGAGCTGGGCACAAAACCGCAGGATTGCTTCAGGCCCTAATCTGTTTTCAGCAGGGCACACTGAGCCTTTGTTTAATTCCTCTTCCTGGTCGGCAATGAGCGTTACATTTGCCCGTGCAGACACCTACAGCTAGTCTCTCATTGGTTCTCCCTATTCCTGTTCATCTTGCACAGAAATTGCCAGCTGTGCCAAACAGGAGGTTAAAGGCACTGACTCTCCAAGCGGGGAGAGTGTTAGTAAAGCATCTGGAATGGTGAACCCGAGGACCAGGATACGAAAACTGAGATGCATTTTATTTTTATTTATTTATTTTTTTTAATGTTTGCAGCAGTTCTTTTTTTTTTTTTTTTTTAAACATCTTTATTGGGGTATAATTGCTTTACAATGGTGTGTTAGTTTCTGCTTTATAACAAAGTGAATCAGTTATACATATACATATGTTCCCATATGTCTTCCCTCTTGCGTCTCCCTCCCTCCCACTCTCCCCATCCCACCCTTCCAGGCTGTTCCAAAGCACCGAGCTAATATCCCTGTGCCTTGCCGCTGCTTCCCCCCAGCTATCTACCTTACTACGTTTGTTAGTGTGTATATGTCCATGACTCTCTCTCGCCCTGTCAAAACTCACCCTTCCCCCTCCCCATATCCTTAAGTCCGTTCTCCAGTAGGTCTGCGTCTTTATTCCTATCTTACCCCTAGGTTCTTCATGACATTTTTTTCCCTTAAATTCCATATATATGTGTTAGCATACGGTATTTGTCTTTTTCTTTCTGACTTACTTCACTCTGTATGACAGATTCTAGGTCTATCCATCTCATTACAAATAGCTCAATTTCATTTCTTTTTAAGGCTGAGTAATATTCCATTGTGTATATGTGCCACATCTTCTTTATCCATTCATCCGATGATGGGCGCTTAGGTTGTTTCCATGTCCTGGCTATTGTAAATAGAGCTGCAATGAACATTTTGGTACATGACTCTCTTTGAATTTTGGTTTTCTCAGGGTATATGCCAAGTAGTGGGATTGCTGGGTCATATGGTAATTCTATTTGTAGTTTTTTAAGGAACCTCCATACTGTTCTCCACAGTGGCTGAACCAATTCACATTCCCACCAGCAGTGCAAGAGTGTCCCCTTTTCTCCACACCCTCTCCAGCATTTATTGTTTCTTGATTTTTTGATGATGTCCATTCTGACTGGTGTGAGATGATATCTCATTGTAGTTTTGATTTGCATTTCTCTAATGATTAATGATGTTGAGCATTCTTTCATGTGTTTGTTGGCATTCTGTATATCTTCTTTGGAGAAATGTCTATTTAGGTCTTCTGCCCATTTTTGGATGGGGTTGTTTGTGTTTTTGTTATTGAGCTGCATGAGCTGCTTGTAAATTTTGGAGATTAATCCTTTGTCAGTTGCTTCATTTGCAAATGTTTTCTCCCATTCTGAGGGTTGTCTTTTGGTCTTGGTTATCGTTTCCTTTGCTGTGCAAAAGCTTTGAAGTTTCATTAGGTCCCATTTGTTTATTTTTGTTTTTATTTCCATTACTCTAGGAGGTGGGTCAGATAGGATCTTGCTGTGATTTATGTCATAGAGTGTTCTTCCTATGTTTTCTTCTAAGAGTTTGATAGTTTCTGGCCTTACATTTAGGTCTTTAATCCATTTTGAGCTTATTTTTGTGTATGGTGTTAGGGAGTGATCTAATCTCATACTTTTACATGTACCTGTCCAGTTTTCCCAGCACCATTTATTGAAGAGGCTGTCCTTTCTCCACTGTACATTCCTGCCTCCTTTATCAAAGATGAGGTGTCCATATGTGCGTGGGTTTATCTCTGGGCTTTCTATCCTGTTCCACTGATCTATCTTTCTGTTTTTGTGCCAGTACCATACTGTCTTGATTACTGTTGCTTTGTAATATAGTCTGAAGTCAGGGAGCCTTATTCCTCCAGCTCCTTTTTTCGTTCTAAAGATTGCTTTGGCTATTCGGGGTCTTTTGTGTTTCCATACAAATTGCGAAATTTTTTGTTCTAGTTCTGTGAAAAATGCCAGTGGTAGTTTGATAGGGATTGCATTGAATCTGTAGATTGCTTTGGGTAGTAGAGTCATTTTCACAATGTTGATTCTTCCCATCCAAGAACATGGTATATCTCTCCATCTATTTGTATCATCTTTAATTTCTTTCATCAGTGTCTTATAATTTTCTGCATACAGGTCTTTCGTATCCTTAGGTAGGTTTATTCCTAGATATTTTATTCTTTTTGTTGCAATGGTAAATGGGAGTGTTTTCTTGATTTCACTTTCAGATTTTTCATCATTAGTATATAGGAATGCCAGAGATTTCTGTGCATTAATTTTGTATCCTGCTACTTTACCAAATTCATTGATTAGCTCTAGTAGTTTTCTGGTAGCATCTTTAGGATTCTCTATGTATAGTATCATGTCATCTGCAAACAGTGACAGCTTTACTTCTTCTTTTCCGATTTGGATTCCTTTTATTTCCTTTTCTTCTCTGATTGCTGTGGCTAAAACTTCCAAAACTATGTTGAATAAGAGTGGTGAGAGTGGGCAACCTTGTCTTGTTCCTGATCTTAGTGGAAATGCTTTCAGTTTTTCACCATTGAGGATGATGTTTGCTGTGGGCTTGTCATATATGGCTTTTATTATGTTTAGGAAAGTTCCCTCTATGCCTACTTTCTGGAGGGTTTTTATCATAAATGGGTGTTGAATTTTGTCGAAAGCTTTCTCTGCATCTATTGAGATGATCATATGGTTTTTCTCCTTCAATTTGTTAATATGGTTTATCACATTGATAGATTTGCGTATATTGAAGAATCCTTGCATTCCTGGAATAAACCCCACTTGATCATGGTGTATGATCCTTTTAATGTGCTGTTGGATTCTGTTTGCTAGTATTTTGTTGAGGATTTTTGCATCTATGTTCATCAGTGATATTGGCCTGTAGTTTTCTTTCTTTGTGACATCCTTGTCTGGTTTTGGTATCAAGGTGATGGTGGCTTCGTAGAAGGAATTTGGGAGTGTTCCTCCCTCTGCTATATTTTGGAAGAGTTTGAGAAGGATAGGTGTTAGCTCTTCTCTAAACGTTTGATAGAATTCACCTGTGAAGCCATCTGGTCCTGGGCTTTTGTTTGTTGGAAGGTTTTTAATCACAGTTTCAATTTCAGTGCTTGTGATTGGTCTGTTCATATTTTCTATTTCTTCCTGATTCAGTCTTGGCAGGTTGTGCATTTCTAAGAATTTGTCCATTTCTTCCAGATTGTCCATTTTATTGGCATAGAGTTGCTTGTAGTAATCTCTCATGATTTTTTTTATTTCTGCAGTGTCAGTTGTTACTTCTCCTTTTTCATTCCTAATTCTATTGATTTGAGTCTTCTCCCTTTTTTTCTTGATGAGTCTGGCTAGTGGTTTATCTATTTTGTTTATCTTCTCAAAGAACCAGCTTTTAGTTTTATTGATCTTTGCTATTGTTTCCTTCATTTCTTTTTCATTTATTTCTGATCTGATTTTTATGATTTCTTTCCTTCTGCTAGCTTTGGGGTTTTTTTGTTCTTCTTTCTCTAATTGCTTGAGGTGCAAGGTTAGGTTGTTTATTCGAGATGTTTCCTGCTTCTTAAGGTGGGCTTGTATTGCTATAAACTTCCCCCTTAGGACTGCTTTTGCTGCATCCCATAGGTTTTGGGTCGTTGTGTCTCCATTGTCATTTGTTTCTAGGTATTTTTTTATTTCCTCTTTGATTTCTTCAGTGATCACTTCATTATTAAGTAGTGTATTGTTTAGCCTCCATGTGTTTGTATTTTTTACAGATCTTTTCCTGTAATTGATATCTAGTCTCATGGCGTTGTGGTCGGAAAAGATACTTGATACAATTTCAGTTTTCTTAAATTTACCAAGGCTTGATTTGTGACCCAAGATATGATCTATCCTGGAGAATGTTCCATGAGCACTTGAGAAAAATGTGTATTCTGTTGTTTTTGGATGGAGTGTCCTATAAATATCAATTAAGTCCATCTTGTTTAATGTATCATTTAAAGCTTGTGTTTCCTTATTTATTTTCATTTTGGATGATCTGTCCATGGGTGAAAGTGGGGTGTTAAAGTCCCCTACTATGAATGTGTTACTGTTGATCTCCCCTTTTATGGTTGTTAGTATTTGCCTTATGTATTGAGGTGCTCCTATGTTGGGTGCATAAATATTTACAATTGTTATATCTTCTTCTTGGATCGATCCCTTGATCATTATGTAGTGTCCTTCTTTGTCCCTTTTAATAGTCCTTATTTTAAAGTCTATTTTGTCTGATATGAGAATTGCTACTCCAGCTTTCTTTTGGTTTCCATTTGCATGGAATATCTTTTTCCATCCCCTTACTTTCAGTCTGTATGTGTCTCTAGTTCTGAAGTGGGTCTCTTGTAGACAGCATATATAAGGGTCTTGTTTTTGTATCCATTCAGCCAATCTGTGTCTTTTGGTGGGAGCATTTAGTCCATTTACATTTAAGGTAATTATCGATATGTATGTTCCTATTTCCATTTTATATATTGTTTTGGGTTCGCTACTATAGGTCATTTCCTTCTCTTGTGTTTCGTGTCTAGAGAAGTTCCTTTAGCATTTGTTGTAAAGCTGGTTTGGTGGTGCTGAACTCTCTCAGCTTTTGCTTGTCTGTAAAGGTTTTATTTTCTCCATCAAATGTGAATGAGATCCTTGCTGGGTAGAGCAGTCTTGGTTTCAGGCTATTCTCCTTCATCACTTTCAGTATGTCCTGCCACTCCCTTCTGGCTTGTAGGGTTTCTGCTGAGAGATCAGCTGTTAACCTTATGGGGATTCCCTTGTGTGTTATTTGTTGTTTTTCCCTTGCTGCTTTTAATATGCTTTCTTTGTATTTAATTTTTGACAGTTTGATTAATATGTGTCTTGGCGTGTTTCTCCTTGTATTTATCCTGTATGGGACCCTCTGTGCTTCCTGGACTTGATTAACTATTTCCTTTCCCATATTAGGGAAGTTTTCAACTATAATCTCTTCAAATATTTTCTCAGTCCCTTTCTTTCTTTCTTCTTCTTCTGGAACCCCTATAATTCGAATGTTGGTGCGTTTCATGTTGTCCCAGAGGTCTCTGAGACTGTCCTCAGTTCTTTTCATTCTTTTTTCTTTATTCTGCTCTGCAGTAGTTATTTCCACTACTTTATCTTCCAGGTCACTTATCCGTTCTTCTGCCTCAGTTATTCTGCTATTGATCCTATCTAGAGTGATTTTAATTTCATTTATTGCATTGTTCATCGTTGCTTGTTTCATCTTTAGTTCTTGTAAGTCCTTGTTAACTGTTTCTTGCATTTTGTCCATTCTACTTCCAAGATTTTGGATCATCCTTACTATCATTATTCTGAATTCTTTTTCAGGTAGATTGCCTATTTCCTCTTCATTTGTTAGGTCTGGTGGGTTTTTATCTTGCTCCTTCATCTGCTGTGTGTTTTTCTGTCTTCTCATTTTGCTTACTGTGTTTGGGGTCTCCTTTTTGCAGGCTGCAGGTTCGTAGTTCCCGTTGTTTTTGATGTCTGTCTCCAGTGGCTAAGGTTGTTTCAGTGGGTTGTGTAGGCTTCCTGGTGGAGGGGACTAGTGCCTGTGTTGTGCTGGATGAGGCTGGATCTTGTCTCTCTAGTGGGCAGGTTCACGTCTGGTGGTGTGTTTTGGGGTGTCTGTGGCCTTATTATGATTTTAGGCAGCCTCTCTGCTAATGGGTGGGGTTGTGTTCCTGTTTTGCTAGTTGTTTGGCATAGGTTGTCCAGCACTGTGGCTTGCTGGTTGTTGAGTGAAGCTGGGTGCTGGTGTTAAGATGGAGGTCTCTGGGATATTTCCACCGTTTAATATTATGTGGAGCTGAGAGGTCTCTTGTTGACCAGTGTCCTGAAGTTGGCTCTCCTACCTCAGAGGCAGAGCCCTGACTCCTGGCTGGAGCACCAAGAGCCTTTCATCCACACAGCTCAGAATAAAAGGGAGAAAAAGTAGGGAGAATTAGTAGAAGTATGAGTAAAGAAAGAGGGAAAGGAGGAAAGGAAGGAAGGAAGAAAGAAGCAAAGAAGGAAAGAAAGGAGGGAGGGAGGGAGGGAGGAAGGAAGGAAGGAGGGAAAGAAGGAAAAAAAAGACAGAAAGAAAGATGATACAGTAAAAATAAAATAAAGTATAATATAGTTATTGAATTAAAAAATATTTAGAAAAAAAAAAAAGGGATGGATAGAACCTTAGGACAAATGTTGGAAGCAAAGCTATACAGAGAAAATCTTACACAGAAGCATACACATACACCTTCACAAAAAGAGGTAAAGGGGGAAAAATCATAAATCCTGCTCCCTGAGACCACCTCCTCAATTTGGGGTGATTCGTTGTCTAAAGGAGGGAGGGAAGGAAGGAAAGAAAGAAAGAACGAAGGTAAAGTATAATAAAGTTATTACAATTAAACTTAATTATTAAGAAAAGGAATTTTTAAAAAAAAGTCATGGACGGATAGAGCCCTAGGACAAATGGTGGAAGCTAGAGTATACAGACTAGATGTCACACAGAAGCATACACGTACACATTCACCAAAAGAGGAAAAGGGAAAAAAATCATAGATCTCGCTCCTAAATTCCACCTCTTCAATTTGGGATCATTCCTTGTCTATTCAGGTATTCCACAGATGCAGGGTATATCAAGTTGATTGTGGAGCTTTAATCCGCTGCTTCTGTGGCTGCTGGGAGAGATTTCCCTTTCTCTTCTTTGTTCTCACAGCTCACAGGAGCTCAGCTTTGGATTTGGCCCTGCCTCTGCGTGTAGGTCGCTGGAGGGCGTCTGTTTTTTCGCTCAGACAGGACGGGGTTAAAGGAGCCGCTGATTCGGGGCCTCCGGCTCACTCAGGCCGGGGGTTGGGGGATGGCGGAAGGAGGGGCACTGCGTGCGGGGCCGGCTTGCAGCGGCAGAGGCAGCGTGACGTTGTGGCAGAGGCCGGCGTGACGTTGCACCAGCCTGAGGCCCGCCGTGCGTTGTCCCGGGGAAGTTGTCCCTGGATCCCGGGAACCTGGCAGTGGCAGGCTGCATAGGCTCCGCGGAAGAGGGGTGTGGAGAGTGACCTGTGCTCGCACACAGGCCCCTTGGTGGCAGCAGCAGCAGCCTTAGCGTCTCCCACCCGTCTCTGGGCTCCGCGGTTTTAGCCGCGGCTCGCGCCCGTTTCTGGGGTTTGCGCTTTCAGCCGCGGCTCGCGCCCGTCTCGGGGGCTCACGCCCTCAGCCGCGGCTCGTGCCCGTCTCTGGGGTTCGCGCTTTTAGCCGTGGCTTGCGCCCGTCTCTGGAGTTCCTTTAAGCAGCGCTCTTAAACCCCTCTCCTCGCGCACCAGGAAAAAAGAGGGAAGAAAAAGTCTCTTGCCTCTTCGGCCGGTGCAGGCTTTTCCCCGATCTCCCTGCTGGCTAGTCGTGGTGCACTAACCCCTTCAGGCTATGTTCAAGCCGCCAACCCCAGTCCTCTCCCTGAGCTCCGTCCAAAACCAAAACCAGAGCCTCAGGTCGCAGCCCCGCCCGCCCCGGTGGGTGAGCAGCAAGCCTCTCGGGTTGGTGAGTGCTGGTCGGCACCGATCGTCTGTGCAGGAATCTCCACGCTTTGCCATCCGCACCCGTCGCTGTGCACTACTCCGCGGTCCCGAAACTCCCCCCTCCGCCTCCCGCAGTCTCCGCCCGCGGAAGGGCTTCCTAGTGTGTGGAAACATTTCCTCCTTCACAGCTCCCTCCCACTGGTGCAGGTGCCGTCCTTATTCTTTTGTCTCTGTTTTTTCTTTTGCCCTACCCAGTTACGTGGGGAGTTTCTTGCCTTTCGGGAGGTCTGAGGTCTTCTGCCAGCCTTCAGTAGGAGTTCTGTAGGAGTTGTTCCACGTGTGGATGTATTTCTGGTGTATCCGTGGGGAGGAAGGCGATCTCCGCGTCTTACTCTTCCGCCATCTTCAAGGTCCCCCCCTGAGATGCATTTTAAATCGTTTCCCAATCACACGGTGGACGATACTCTGGGTTTCCCATGCATGTTTTAACTGGAGGAAGAATGCCTTGAACCTGGAGAGTTGGGACCCATGGAATGGGTACCATGCAGTATGACTTCAAAGGGTCTACATTTGCTCACCGAAACTCACCAATGCTATCAGCCTGAAGTGTCCAGCCTTATGTCTCAACCAGCTCTGGGTGTAGATGTGGTCAAACCCGGTTGCATCACATGCCCTGAGTGAATTAGTTAAGAATTGCTCTCGATTTCACTGTCTTTGTGTTTTGTTTTCGAAATTTATTTTGATAATGGGATTTATCGGATTTTCACTGCTGCGTTTCGGCCACTGTACACACGCTGATTCTCTTACGGAGACATATATATCCATGGGTTTTAAGATTCTTCCTAGTCAGGTATATTCCTAGGCGTTGAATATGTGGTGTTGGGTCCATTTCGTTGAGCAAGGAGTAGGTCTTGTCTATTATATATTTGGCCTATGGAAAGTTATCTGTGCTAATTTCAGTCTCTGGTTTTATGCAGCACCCCAAGGCACCTTTCCCCATAAGCAAGCACTAGTTGGTTTTCTAAATTTGAGACCCTGTTCTGTTTTGTAATTCAGTTCATGTGTAGTCAAGTTTACATTCCGTGTATTAGTGATATCTTATGATGTTTCTTTTTCTGTGTGACGTAGTTCACGTAGAATCACCGTACCTGCATCCACTCACTATGCCGCTACGGGCCTGATGACACAGATTTCATTGCTGAGTGATATTGCATTGTACGTACGTGCCACAACTTCTTTATCCATTTTTTGCTTTCTGGGATATTTACCTGATACTGTAGACGAGCTTCTTGTGAACACAGCCGTCCCAAATATTGGGGTGGCTGTCTGTTTTTGATTTGAATTTCCGTAAGCTATAGGACCATAAGTGGAAGTGCCATAGGCTGTGTTGCTTTGTTTCTTACGTGTTTCAGGAAACACCATACACTTCTCCAGGGTGGCTGCTGGCAATTTACATCCTGCCAATCAGAATAACAAGGCTCCCTGTTCTCCATATCCTGTCCTACCTTTCTGGATTTTACACTTTTTTCAGATGGCCCTTTTGCCCGGGGGGCAGTGAGACTTCGTTGTGGTGCAGATTTCCTTTACAGGCTTGCTTGGTTGGCCAAAAAGGGCGTATGCGTGTTTTCCTGAATATATTCAGGAAAACACGCATACGCCCTTTTTGGCCAAGTGCATCATTGTCGACGTTGTGCCTCTTTTCCTATGCTTTCAGGGCAATTCCAGTCTACCCCCTGCAATCGTTTTCCTGAAATTCTGCCCCGCTTTCAAGTCTCCTTCACAGGCTTACTTCAATATATTTTTGGAGGATAGCTGTCATTTATAACTCTGCAGGTTTGTGAAGTACAGGGCCCCTGAGCTCCTTCTTCAACTCGCTTTCTTGTGAGCTGGGCACAAAACCGCAGGATTGCTTCAGGCCTTAATCTGTTTCCAGCAGGGCACACTGAGCCTTTGTTTAATTCCTCTTCCTGGTAGGAAATGAGCGTTACATTTGCCCGTGCAGACACCTATAGCTAGTCTCTCATTGGTTCTCCCTATTCCTGTTCATCTTGCACAGAAATTGCAAGCTGTGCCAAACAGGAGGTTAAAGGCACTGACTCTCCAAGCAGGGAGAGTGTTAGTAAAGCATCTGGAATGGTGAACCCCAGGACCAGGATACGAAAACTGAGGTGCATTTTAAATCGTTTCCCAATCACACGGTGGACCATACTGTGGGTTTCTCATGCATGTTTTAGCTGGAGGAAGAATCCCTTGAACCTGGAGAGTTGGGACCCATGGAATAGGTACCATGCAGTATGACTTCAAAGGGTCTGCATATGCTCACCGAAACTCACCAATGCTATCAGCCTGAAGTGTCCAGCCTTATGTCTCAACCAGCTCTGGGTGTAGATGTGGTCAATCCCGGTTGCATCACATGCCCTGAGTGAATTATTTAAGAATTGCTCTCTATTTCACTGTCTTTGTGTTTTGTTTTCGAAATTTATTTTGATAATGGGATTTATCGGAATTTCACTGATGCGTATCGGACGCTGTACACACGCTTGATTCTCTTACGGAGACATATATATCCATGGGTTTTAAGATTCTTCCTAGTCAGGTATATTCCTATGCGTTGAATATGTGGTGTTGAGTCCATTTCGTTGAGCAAGGAGTAGGTCTTTTCTATTACATATTTGGCTTATGGAATGTTATCTGTGCTAATTTCAGTCTCTGGTTTTATGAAGCACCCCAAGGCACCTTTCCCCATAAGCAAGCACTAGTTGGTTTTCTGAATTTGAGACCCTGTTCTGTTTTGTAATTCAGTTCATGTGTAGTCAAGTTTACATTCCGTGCATTAGTGATATCTTATGATTTTTCTTTTTCTGTGTGACGTAGTTCACGTAGAATCACCGTACCTGCATCCACTCACTATGCCGCTACGGGCCTGATGACACAGATTTCATTGCTGAGTGATACTGCATTGCACGTACGTGCCACAACTTCTTTATCCATTTTTTGCTTTCTGGGATATTTACCTGGTACTGTAGACGAGCTTCTTGGGAACACAGTCGTCCCAAACTTTGGGGCGGCTCTCTGTTTTTGATTTTAATTTCCGTAAGGAATAGGACCATAAGTGCAATTGCCATAGGCTGTGTTGCTTTATTTCTTACGTGTTTCAGGAAACACCATACACTTCTCCAGGGTGGCTGTTGGCAATTTACATCCTGCCAATCAGCATAACAAGGCTCCCTCTTCTCCATATCCTGTCCTACCTTTCTGGATTTTACACTTTTTTCAGATGGCCCTCTTGCCCGGGGGGCAGTGAGACTTCATTGTAGTGCACATTTACTTTACAGGCCTGCTTGGTTGGCCAAAAAGCGCGTATGCGTTTTTTCCTGAATATATTCAGGAAAAAACGCATACGCCCTTTTTGGCCAAGTGCATCATTGTCGACGTTGTGCCTCTTTTCCTATGCTTTCAGGGCAATTCCAGTCTACCCCCTGCAGTCGCTTTCCTGAAATTCTGCCCCGCTTTCAAGTCCCCTTCGCAGGCTTACTTCAATATACTTTTGGAAGATAGCTGTCATTTATAACTCTGCAGGTTTGTGAATTACAGTGCCCCTGAGCTCCTTTCTTCAACTCGCTTTCTTGTGAGCTGGGCACAAAACCGCAGGATTGCTTCAGGCCCTAATCTGTTTCCAGCAGGGCACACTGAGCCTTTGTTTAATTCCTCTTCCTGGTCGGCAATGAGCGTTACATTTGCCCGTGCAGACACCTACAGCTAGTCTCTCATTGATTCTCCCTATTCCGGTTCATCTTGCACAGAAATTGCAAGCTGTGCCAACCGGAGGTTAAAGGCACTGACTCTCCAAGCGGGGCGAGTGTTAGTAAAGCATTTGGAATGGTGAACCTGAGGACCAGGATACGTAAACTGAGATGCATTTTAAATCGTTTCCCAATCACACGGTGGACGATACTCTGGGTTTCCCATGCATGTTTTAGCTGGAGGAAGAATGCCTTGAACCTGGAGAGTTGGGACCCATGGAATGGGTACCATGCAGTATGACTTCAAAGGGTCTGCATTTGCTCACCGAAACTCACCAATGCTATCAGCCTGAAGTGTCCAGCCTTATGTCTCAACCAGCTCTGGGTGTAGATGTGGTAAATCCCGGTTGCATCACATGCCCTGAGTGAATTATTTAAGAATTGCTCTCTATTTCACTGTCTTTGTGTTTTGTTTTCTAAATTTATTTTGATAATGGGATTTATCGGATTTTCACTGCTGCAGTTCGGCCGCTGTACGCACGCTTGATTCTCTTACGGAGACATATATATATCCATGGGTTTTAAGATTCCTCCTAGTCAGGTATATTCCTAGGCGTTGAATATGTGGTGTTGAGTCCATTTCGTTGAGCAAGGAGTAGGTCTTGTCTATTACATATTTGGCTTATGGAAAATTATCTGTGCTAATTTCAGTCTCTGGTTTTATGCAGCACCCCAAGGCACCTTTCCCCATAAGCAAGCACTAGTTGGTTTTCTAAATTTGAGACCCTGTTCTGTTTTGTAATTCAGTTCATGTGTAGTCAAGTTTACATTCCGTGTATTAGTGATAACTTATGATGTTTCTTTTTCTGTGTGACGTAGTTCACGTAGAATCACCGTACCTGCATCCACTCACTATGCCGCTACGGGCCTGATGACACAGATTTCATTGCTGAGTGATATTGCATTGCACGTACGTGCCACAACTTCTTTATCCATTTTTTGCTTTCTGGGATATTTACCTGGTACTGTAGACGAGCTTCTTGGAAACACAGCCGTCCAAAACTTTGGAGTGGCTCTCTGTTTTTGATTTTAATTTCCCTAAGGAATAGGACAATAAGTGCAATTGCCATAGGCTGTGTTGCTTTATTTCTTACGTGTTTCAGGAAACACCATACACTTCTCCAGGGTGGCTGTTGGCAATTTACATCCTGCCAATCAGCATAACAAGGCTCCCTGTTCTCCATATCCTGTCCTACCTTTCTGGATGTTACACTTTTTTCAGATGGCCCTCTTGCCCAGGGGTCAGTGAGACTTCATTGTAGTGCAGATTTCCTTTACAGGCTTGCTTGGTTGGCCAAAAAGGGCGTATGCGTTTTTTCCTGAATATATTCAGGAAAAAACGCATATGCCCTTTTTGGCCAAGTGCATCATTGTCGACGTTGTGCCTCTTTTCCTATGCTTTCAGGGCAATTCCAGTCTACCCCCTGCAATCCTTTTCCTGAAATTCTGCCCCGCTTTCAAGTCCCCTACGCAGGCTTACTTCAATATACTTTTGGAAGATAGCTGTCATTTATAACTCTGCAGGTTTGTGAATTACAGTGCCCCTGAGCTCCTTTCTTCAACTCGCTTTCTTGTGAGCTGGGCACAAAACCGCAGGATTGCTTCAGGCCCTAATCTGTTTCCAGCAGGGCACACTGAGCCTTTGTTTAATTCCTCTTCCTGGTGGGCAATGAGCGTTACTTTTGCCCGTGCAGACACCTACAGCTAGTCTCTCATTGGTTCTCCCTATTCCTGTTCATCTTGCACAGAAATTGCAAGCTGTGCCAAAGAGGAGGTTAAAGGCACTGACTCTCTAAGTGGGGAGAGTGTTAGTAAAGCATCTGGAATGGTGAACCCGAGGACCAGGATACGAAAACTGAGATGCATTTTAAATCGTTTCCCAATCACACGGTGGACAATACTCTGGGTTTCCCATGCATGTTTTAGCTGGAGGAAGAATCCCTTGAACCTGGAGTGTTGGGACCCATGGAATGGGTACCATGCAGTATGACTTCAAAGGGTCTGCATTTGCTCACCGACACTCACCAATTCTATCAGCCTGAAGTGTCCAGCCTTATGTCTCACCAGCTCTGGGTGTAGATGTGGTCCATCCCGGTTGCATCACTTGCCGTGAGTGAATTATTTAAGAATTGCTCTCTATTTCACTGTCTTTGTGTTTTGTTTTCGAAATTTATTTTGATAATGGGATTTATCGGATTTTCACTGCTGCGTTTCGGCCGCTGTACACACGCTTGATTCTCTTATGGAGACATATATATCCATGGGTTTTAAGATTCTTCCTAGTCAGGTATATTCCTAGGCGTTGAATATGTGGTTTTCGGTCCATTTCGTTGAGCAAGGAGTAGGTCTTGTCTATTACATATTTGGCTCATGGAAAGTTATCTGTGCTAATTTCAGTCTCTGGTTTTATGCAGCACCCCAACGCACCTTTCCCCATAAGCAAGCACTAGTTCGTTTTCTAAATTTGAGACCCTGTTCTGTTTTGTAATTCAGTTCATGTGTAGTCAAGTTTACATTCCGTGTATTAGTGATATCTTATGATGTTTCTTTTTCTGTGTGACGTAGTTCACGTAGAATCACCGTACCTGCATCCACTCACTATGCCGCTACGGGCCTGATGACACAGATTTCATTGCTGAGTGATATTGCATTCTACGTACGTGCCACAACTTCTTTATCCATTTTTTGCTTTCTGGGATATTTACCTGATACTGTAGACGAGCTTCTTGTGAACACAGCCGTCCCAAATATTGGGGTGGCTGTCTGTTTTTTATTTTAATTTCCGTAAGCTATAGGACCATAAGTGGAAGTGCCATAGGCTGTGTTGCTTTGTTTCTTACGTGTTTCAGGAAACACCATACACTTCTCCAGGGTGGCTGCTGGCAATTTACATCCTGCCAATCAGCATAACAAGGCTCCCTGTTCTCCATATCCTGTCCTACCTTTCTGGATTTTACACTTTTTTCAGATGGCCCTTTTGCCCGGGGGGCAGTGAGACTTCATTGTAGTGCAGATTTCCTTTACAGGCTTGCTGGGTTGGCCAAAAAGGGCATATGCGTTTTTTCCTGAATATATTCAGGAAAAAACGCATACGCCCTTTTTGGCCAAGTGCATCATTGTCGACGTTCTGCCTCTTTTCCTATGCTTTCAGGGCAATTCCAGTCTACCCCCTGCAATCGTTTTCCTGAAATTCTGCCCCGCTTTCAAGTCCCCTTCGCAGGCTTACTTCAATATATTTTTGGAGGATAGCTGTCATTTATAACTCTGCAGGATTGTGAATTACAGTGCCCCTGAGCTCCTTTCTTCAACTCGCTTTCTTGTGAGCTGGGCACAAAACCGCAGGATTGCTTCAGGCCCTAATCTGTTTTCAGCAGGGCACGCTGAGCCTTTGTTTAATTCCTCTTCCGGGTCGGCAATGAGTGTTACATTTGCCCGTGCAGACACCTACAGCTAGTCTCTCATTGTTTCTCCCTATTCCTGTTCATCTTGCACAGAAATTGCAAGCTGTGCCAAACAGGAGGTTAAAGGCAGTGACTCTCCAAGCGGGGAGAGTGTTAGTAAAGCATCTGGAATGGTGAACCTGAGGACCAGGATACGAAAACTGAGATGCATTGTAAATCGTTTCCCAATCACACGGTGGACCATACTGTGGGGTTCCCATGCATGTTTTAGCTGGAGGAAGAATCACTTGAACCTGAAGAGTTGGGACCCATGGTATAGGTACCATGCAGTATGACTTCAAAGGGTCTGCATTTGCTCACCGAAACTCACCAATGCTATCAGCCTGAAGTGTCCAGCCTTATGTCTCAACCAGCTCTGGGTGTAGATGTGGTCAATCCCGGTTGCATCACATTCCCTGAGTGAATTATTTAAGAATTGCTCTCTATTTCACTGTCTTTGTGTTTTGTTTCGAAATTTATTTTGATAATGGGATTTATCGGATTTTCACTGCTGCGTTTCGGCCGCTGTACACACACTTGATTCTCTTACAGAGACATATATATCCATGGGTTTTAAGATTCTTCCTAGTCAGGTATATTCCTAGGCGTTGAATATGTGGTGTTGAGTCCATTTCGTTGAGCAAGGAGTAGGTCTTGTCTATTACATATTTGGCTTATGGAATGTTATCTGTGCTAATTTCAGTCTCTGGTTTTATGCAGCACCCCAAGGCACCTTTCCCCATAAGCAAGCACTAGTTTGTTTTCTAAATTTGAGACCCTGTTCTGTTTTGTAATTCAGTTCATGTGTAGTCAAGTTTACATTCCGTGTATTAGTGATATCTTATGATGTTTCTTTTTCTGTGTGACGTAGTTCACGTAGAATCACCGTATCTGCATCCTCTCACTATGCCGCTACGGGCCTGATGACACAGATTTCATTGCTGAGTGATATTGCATTGTACGTACGTGCCACAACTTCTTTATCCATTGTTTGCTTTCTGGGATATTTACCTGATACTGTAGACGAGCTTCTTGTGAACACAGCCGTCCCAAATATTGGGGTGGCTGTCTGTTTTTGATTTGAATTTCCGTAAGCTATAGGACCATAAGTGGAAGTGCCATAGGCTGTGTTGCTTTGTTTCTTACGTGTTTCAGGAAACACCATACACTTCTCCAGGGTGGCTGCTGGCAATTTACATCCTGCCAATCAGCATAACAAGGCTCTCTGTTCTCCATATCCTGTCCTACCTTTCTGGATTTTACACTTTTTTCAGATGGCCCTTTTGCCCAGGGGGCAGTGAGACTTCATTGTAGTGCAGATTTCCTGTACAGGCTTGCTTGGTTGGCCAAAAAGGGCGTATGCGTTTTTTCCTGAATATATTCAGGAAGAAACGCATATGCCCTTTTTGGCCAAGTGCATCATTGTCGACGTTCTGCCTCTTTTCCTATGCTTTCAGGGCAATTCCAGTCTACCCCCTGCAATGATTTTCCTGAAACTCTGCCCCGCTTTCAAGTCCCCGTCGCAGGCTTACTTCAATATATTTTTGGAGGATAGCTGTCATTTATAACTCTGCATGTTTGTGAATTACAGTGCCCCTGAGCTCCTTTCTTCAACTCTCTTTCTTGTGAGCTGGGCACAAAACCGCAGGATTGCTTCAGGCCCTTATCTGTTTCCGGCAGGGCACACTGAGCCTATGGTTAATTCCTCTTCCTGGTCGGCAATGAGCGTTACATTTGCCCGTGCAGACACCTACAGCTAGTCTCTCATTGGTTCTCCCTATTCCTGTTCATCTTGCACAGAAATTGCAAGCTGTGCCAAACAGGAGGTTAAAGGCACTGACTCTCCAAGCAGGGAGAGTGTTAGTAAAGCATCTGGAATGGTGAACCCGAGGACCAGGATACGCAAACTGAGATGCATTTTAAATCGTTTCCCAATCACACAGTGGACCATACTGTTGGTTTCCCATGCATGTTTTAGCTGGAGGAAGAATCCCTTGAACCAGAAGTGTTGGGACCCATGGAATAGGTACCATGCAGTATGACTTCAAAGGGTCTGCATTTGCTCACCGAAACTCACCAATGCTATCAGCCTGAAGTGTCCAGCCTTATGTCTCAACCAGCTCTGGGTGTAGATGTGGTCAATCCCGGTTGCATCACATGCCCTGAGTGAATTATTTAAGAATTGCTCTCTATTTCACTGTCTTTGTGTTTTGTTTTCGAAATTTATTTTGATAATGGGATTTATCGGATTTTCACTGCTGCGTATCGGCCGCTGTACACACGCTTGATTCTCTTACGGAGACATATATATCCATGGGTTTTAAGATTCTTCCTAGTCAGGTATATTCCTAGGCGTTGAATATGTGGTGTTGAGTCCATTTCGTTGAGCAAGGAGTAGGTCTTGTCTATTACATATTTGTCTTATGGAATGTTATCTGGGCTAATTTCAGTCTCTGGTTTTATGCAGCACCCCAAGGCACCTTTCCCCATAAGCAAGCACTAGATGGTTTTCTAAATTTGAGACTCTGTTCTGTTTTGTAATACAGTTCATGTGTAGTCAAGTTTACATTCCGTGTATTAGTGATATCTTATGATGTTTCTTTTTCTGTGTGACATAGTTCACGTAGAATCACCGTACCTGCATCCACTCACTATGCCGCTACGGGCCTGATGACACAGATTTCATTGCTGAGTGATATTTCATTGTACGTACGTGCCACAACTTCTTTATCCATTTTTTGCTTTCTGGGATATTTACCTGATACTGTAGACGAGCTTCTTCTGAACACAGCCGTCCCAAATATTGGGGTGGCTGTCTGTTTTTGATTTTAATTTCCGTAAGCTATAGGACCATAAGTGGAAGTGCCATAGGCTGTGTTGCTTTGTTTCTTACGTGTTTCAGGAAACACCATACACTTCTCCAGGGTGGCTGCTGGCAATTTACATCCTGCCAATCAGCATAACAAGGCTCCCTGTTCTCCATATCCTGTCCTACCTTTCTGGATTTTACAGTTTTTTCAGATGGCCCTTTTGCCCGGGGGGCAGTGAGACTTCTTTGTAGTGCAGATTTCCTTTACAGGCTTGCTTGGTTGGCCAAAAAGGGCGTATGCGTTTTTTCCTGAATATATTCAGGAAAAAACGCATACGCCCTTTTTGGCCAAGTGCATCATTGTCAACGTTCTGCCTCTTTTCCTATGCTTTCAGGGCAATTCCAGTCTACCCCCTGCAATCGTTTTCCTGAAATTCTGCCCCGCTTTCAAGTCCCCTTCGCAGGCTTACTTCAATATATTTTTGGAGGATAGCTGTCATTTATGACTCTGCAGGTTTGTGAATTACAGTGCCCCTGAGCTCCTTTCTTCAACTCGCTTTCTCGTGAGCTGGGCACAAAACCGCAGGTTTGCTTCAGGCCCTAATCTTTTTCCGGCAGTGCATGCTGAGCCTTTGGTTAATTCCTCTTCCTGGTGGGAAATGAGCGTTACATTTGCCCGTGCAGACACCTACAGCTAGTCTCTCATTGGTTCTCCCTATTCCTGTTCATCTTGCACAGAAATTGCAAGCTGTGCCAAAGAGGAGGTTAAAGGCACTGACTCTCCAAGCGGGGAGAGTGTTAGTAAAGCATCTGGAATGGTGAACCCGAGGACCAGGATACGAAAACTGAGATGTATTTTAAATCGTTTCCCAATCACACGGTGGACGATACTCTGGGTTTCCCATGCATGTTTTAGCTGGAGGAAGAATGCCTTGAACCTGGAGAGTTGGGACCCATGGAATGGGTACCATGCAGTATGACTTCAAAGGGTCTGCATTTGCTCACCGAAACTCACCAATGCTATCAGCCTGAAGTGTCCAGCCTTATGTCTCATCCAGCTCTGGGTGTAGATGTGGTCAATCCCGGTTGCATCACATGCCCTGAGTGAATTATTTAAGAATTGCTCTCTATTTCACTGTCTTTGTGTTTTGTTTTCGAAATTTATTTTGATAATGGGATTTATCGGATATTCAGTGCTGCGTTTCAGCCGCTGTACACACGCTTGATTCTCTTACGGAGACATATATATCCATGGGTTTTAAGATTCTTCCTAGTCAGGTATATTCCTAGGCGTTGAATATGTGGTGTTGGGACCATTTCGTTGAACAAGGAGTAGGTCTTGTCTATTACATATTTGGCTTATGGAAAGTTATCTGTGCTAATTTCAGTCTCTGGTTTTATGCAGCACCCCAAGGCACCTTTCCCCATAAGCAAGCGCTAGTTGGTTTTCTAAATTTGAGACCCTGTTCTGTTTTGTAATTCAGTTCATGTGTAGTCAAGTTTACATTCCGTGTATTAGTGATATCTTATGATGTTTCTTTTTCTGTGTGACGTAGTTCACGTAGAAACACCGTACCTGCATCCACTCACTATGCCGCTACGGGCCTGATGACACAGATTTCATTGCTGAGTGATATTGCATTGTACGTACGTGCCACAACTTCTTTATCCATTGTTTGCTTTCTGGGATATTTACCTGATACTGTAGACGAGCTTCTTGTGAACACAGCCGTCCCAAATATTGGGGTGGCTGTCTGTTTTTGATTTTAATTTCCGTAAGCTATAGGACCATATGTGGAAGTGCCACAGGCTGTGTTGCTTTGTTTCTTACGTGTTTCAGGAAACACCATACACTTCTCCAGGGTGGCTGCTGGCAATTTACATCCTGCCAATCAGCATAACAAGGCTCCCTGTTCTGCATATCCTGTCCTACATTTCTGGATTTTACACTTTTTTCAGATGGCCCTTTTGCCCGGGGGGCAGTGACACTTCATTGTTGTGCAGATTTCCTTTACAGGCTTGCTTGGTTGGCCAAAAAGGGCGTATGCGTTTTTTCCTGAATATATTCAGGAAAAAACGCATACGCCCTTTTTGGCCAAGTGCATCATTGTCGACGTTGTGCCTCTTTTCCTATGCTTTCAGGGCAATTCCAGTCTACCCGCTGCAATCGTTTTCCTGAAATTCTGCCCCGCTTTCAAGTCCCCTTCGCAGGCTTACTTCAATATATTTTTGGAGGATAGCTGTCATTTATAACTCTGCAGGTTTGTGATTTACAGTGCCCCTGAGCTCCTTTCTTCAACTCGCTTTCTTGTGAGCTGGGCACAAAACCGCAGGATTGCTTCAGGCCCTAATCTGTTTCCGGCAGGGCACACTGAGCCTTTGGTTAATTCCTCTTCCTGGTCGTCAATGAGCGTTACATTTGCCCGTGCAGACACCTGCAGCTAGTCTCTCATTGGTTCTCCCTATTCCTGTTCATCTTGCACAGAAATTGCAAGCTGTGCCAAACAGGAGGTTAAAGGCACTGACTCTCCAAGCAGGGAGAGTGTTAGTAAAGCATCTGGAATGGTGAACCCGAGCACCAGGATACGAAAACTGAGATGCATTTTAAATGGTTTCCCAATCACACAGTGGACCATACTGTGGGGTTCCCATGCATGTTTTAGCTGGAGGAAGAATCCCTTGAACCTGAAGAGTTGGGACCCATGGAATAGGTACCATGCAGTTTGACTTCAAAGGGTCTGCATTTGCTCACCGAAACTCACCAATGCTATCAGCCTGAAGTGTCCAGCCTTATGTCTCAACCAGCTCTGGGTGTAGATGTGGTCAATCCCGGTTGCATCACATGCCCTGAGTGAATTATTTAAGAATTGCTCTCTATTTCACTGTCTTTGTGTTTTGTTTTCGAAATTTATTTTCATAATGAGATTTATCGGATTTTCACTACTGCGTATCGGCCGCTGTACACACGCTTGATTCTCTTATAGAGACATATAAATCCATGGGTTTTAAGATTCTTCCTAGTCAGGTATATTCCTAGGCATTGAATATGTGGTGTTGAGTCCATTTCGTTGAGCAAGGAGTAGGTCTTGTCTATTACATATTTGTCTTATGGAATGTTATCTGTGCTAATTTCAGTCTCTGGTTTTATGCAGAACCCCAACGCACCTTTCCCCATAAGCAAGCACTAGTTGGTTTTCTAAATTTGAGACCCTGTTCTGTTTTGTAATACAGTTCATGTGTAGTCAAGTTTACATTCCGTGTATTAGTGATATCTTATGATGTTTCTTTTTCTGTGTGACGTAGTTCACGTAGAATCACCGTACCTGCATCCACTCACTACGCTGCTAAGGGCCTGATGACACAGATTTCATTGCTGAGTGATATTGCATTGTACGTACGTGCCACAACTTCTTTATCCATTTTTTGCTTTCTGGGATATTTACCTGATACTGTAGACGAGCTTCTTGTGAACACAGCCGTCCCAAATATTGGGGTGGCTGTCTGTTTTTGATTTTAATTTCCGTAAGCTATAGGACCATAAGTGGAAGTGCCATAGGCTGTGTTGCTTTGTTTCTTACGTGTTTCAGGAAACACCATACACTTCTCCAGGGTGGCTGTTGGCAATTTACATCCTGCCAATCAGCATAACAAGGCTCTCTGTTCTCCATATCCTGTCCTACCTTTCTGGATTTTACACTTTTTTCAGATGGCCCTTTTGCCCAGGGGGCAGTGAGACTTCATTGTAGTGCAGATTTCCTGTACAGGCTTGCTTGGTTGGCCAAAAAGGGCGTATGCGTTTTTTCCTGAATATATTCAGGAAGAAACGCATATGCCCTTTTTGGCCAAGTGCATCATTGTCGACGTTCTGCCTCTTTTCCTATGCTTTCAGGGCAATTCCAGTCTACCCCCTGCAATGATTTTCCTGAAACTCTGCCCCGCTTTCAAGTCCCCTTCGCAGGCTTACTTCAATATATTTTTGGAGGATAGCTGTCATTTATAACTCTGCATGTTTGTGAATTACAGTGCCCCTGAGCTCCTTTCTTCAACTCTCTTTCTTGTGAGCTGGGCACAAAACCGCAGGATTGCTTCAGGCCCTTATCTGTTTCCGGCAGGGCACACTGAGCCTATGGTTAATTCCTCTTCCTGGTCGGCAATGAGCGTTACATTTGCCCGTGCAGACACCTACAGCTAGTCTCTCATTGGTTCTCCCTATTCCTGTTCATCTTGCACAGAAATTGCAAGCTGTGCCAAACAGGAGGTTAAAGGCACTGACTCTCCAAGCAGGGAGAGTGTTAGTAAAGCATCTGGAATGGTGAACCCGAGGACCAGGATACGCAAACTGAGATGCATTTTAAATCGTTTCCCAATCACACAGTGGACCATACTGTTGGTTTCCCATGCATGTTTTAGCTGGAGGAAGAATCCCTTGAACCAGAAGTGTTGGGACCCATGGAATAGGTACCATGCAGTATGACTTCAAAGGGTCTGCATTTGCTCACCGAAACTCACCAATGCTATCAGCCTGAAGTGTCCAGCCTTATGTCTCAACCAGCTCTGGGTGTAGATGTGGTCAATCCCGGTTGCATCACATGCCCTGAGTGAATTATTTAAGAATTGCTCTCTATTTCACTGTCTTTGTGTTTTGTTTTCGAAATTTATTTTGATAATGGGATTTATCGGATTTTCACTGCTGCGTATCGGCCGCTGTACACACGCTTGATTCTCTTACGGAGACATATATATCCATGGGTTTTAAGATTCTTCCTAGTCAGGTATATTCCTAGGCGTTGAATATGTGGTGTTGAGTCCATTTCGTTGAGCAAGGAGTAGGTCTTGTCTATTACATATTTGTCTTATGGAATGTTATCTGGGCTAATTTCAGTCTCTGGTTTTATGCAGCACCCCAAGGCACCTTTCCCCATAAGCAAGCACTAGATGGTTTTCTAAATTTGAGACTCTGTTCTGTTTTGTAATACAGTTCATGTGTAGTCAAGTTTACATTCCGTGTATTAGTGATATCTTATGATGTTTCTTTTTCTGTGTGACATAGTTCACGTAGAATCACCGTACCTGCATCCACTCACTATGCCGCTACGGGCCTGATGACACAGATTTCATTGCTGAGTGATATTTCATTGTACGTACGTGCCACAACTTCTTTATCCATTTTTTGCTTTCTGGGATATTTACCTGATACTGTAGACGAGCTTCTTCTGAACACAGCCGTCCCAAATATTGGGGTGGCTGTCTGTTTTTGATTTTAATTTCCGTAAGCTATAGGACCATAAGTGGAAGTGCCATAGGCTGTGTTGCTTTGTTTCTTACGTGTTTCAGGAAACACCATACACTTCTCCAGGGTGGCTGCTGGCAATTTACATCCTGCCAATCAGCATAACAAGGCTCCCTGTTCTCCATATCCTGTCCTACCTTTCTGGATTTTACAGTTTTTTCAGATGGCCCTTTTGCCCGGGGGGCAGTGAGACTTCTTTGTAGTGCAGATTTCCTTTACAGGCTTGCTTGGTTGGCCAAAAAGTTTGTATGCGTTTTTTCCTGAATATATTCAGGAAAAAACGCATACGCCCTTTTTGGCCAAGTGCATCATTGTCAACGTTCTGCCTCTTTTCCTATGCTTTCAGGGCAATTCCAGTCTACCCCCTGCAATCGTTTTCCTGAAATTCTGCCCCGCTTTCAAGTCCCCTTCGCAGGCTTACTTCAATATATTTTTGGAGGATAGCTGTCATTTATGACTCTGCAGGTTTGTGAATTACAGTGCCCCTGAGCTCCTTTCTTCAACTCGCTTTCTCGTGAGCTGGGCACAAAACCGCAGGTTTGCTTCAGGCCCTAATCTTTTTCCGGCAGTGCATGCTGAGCCTTTGGTTAATTCCTCTTCCTGGTGGGAAATGAGCGTTACATTTGCCCGTGCAGACACCTACAGCTAGTCTCTCATTGGTTCTCCCTATTCCTGTTCATCTTGCACAGAAATTGCAAGCTGTGCCAAAGAGGAGGTTAAAGGCACTGACTCTCCAAGCGGGGAGAGTGTTAGTAAAGCATCTGGAATGGTGAACCCGAGGACCAGGATACGAAAACTGAGATGTATTTTAAATCGTTTCCCAATCACACGGTGGACGATACTCTGGGTTTCCCATGCATGTTTTAGCTGGAGGAAGAATGCCTTGAACCTGGAGAGTTGGGACCCATGGAATGGGTACCATGCAGTATGACTTCAAAGGGTCTGCATTTGCTCACCGAAACTCACCAATGCTATCAGCCTGAAGTGTCCAGCCTTATGTCTCATCCAGCTCTGGGTGTAGATGTGGTCAATCCCGGTTGCATCACATGCCCTGAGTGAATTATTTAAGAATTGCTCTCTATTTCACTGTCTTTGTGTTTTGTTTTCGAAATTTATTTTGATAATGGGATTTATCGGATATTCAGTGCTGCGTTTCGGCCGCTGTACACACGCTTGATTCTCTTACGGAGACATATATATCCATGGGTTTTAAGATTCTTCCTAGTCAGGTATATTCCTAGGCGTTGAATATGTGGTGTTGGGACCATTTCGTTGAACAAGGAGTAGGTCTTGTCTATTACATATTTGGCTTATGGAAAGTTATCTGTGCTAATTTCAGTCTCTGGTTTTATGCAGCACCCCAAGGCACCTTTCCCCATAAGCAAGCGCTAGTTGGTTTTCTAAATTTGAGACCCTGTTCTGTTTTGTAATTCAGTTCATGTGTAGTCAAGTTTACATTCCGTGTATTAGTGATATCTTATGATGTTTCTTTTTCTGTGTGACGTAGTTCACGTAGAAACACCGTACCTGCATCCACTCACTATGCCGCTACGGGCCTGATGACACAGATTTCATTGCTGAGTGATATTGCATTGTACGTACGTGCCACAACTTCTTTATCCATTGTTTGCTTTCTGGGATATTTACCTGATACTGTAGACGAGCTTCTTGTGAACACAGCCGTCCCAAATATTGGGGTGGCTGTCTGTTTTTGATTTTAATTTCCGTAAGCTATAGGACCATATGTGGAAGTGCCACAGGCTGTGTTGCTTTGTTTCTTACGTGTTTCAGGAAACACCATACACTTCTCCAGGGTGGCTGCTGGCAATTTACATCCTGCCAATCAGCATAACAAGGCTCCCTGTTCTGCATATCCTGTCCTACATTTCTGGATTTTACACTTTTTTCAGATGGCCCTTTTGCCCGGGGGGCAGTGACACTTCATTGTTGTGCAGATTTCCTTTACAGGCTTGCTTGGTCGGCCAAAAAGTGCGTATGCGTTTTTTCCTGAATATATTCAGGAAAAAACGCATACGCCCTTTTTGGCCAAGTGCATCATTGTCGACGTTGTGCCTCTTTTCCTATGCTTTCAGGGCAATTCCAGTCTACCCGCTGCAATCGTTTTCCTGAAATTCTGCCCCGCTTTCAAGTCCCCTTCGCAGGCTTACTTCAATATATTTTTGGAGGATAGCTGTCATTTATAACTCTGCAGGTTTGTGATTTACAGTGCCCCTGAGCTCCTTTCTTCAACTCGCTTTCTCGTGAGCTGGGCACAAAACCGCAGGTTTGCTTCAGGCCCTAATCTTTTTCCGGCAGTGCATGCTGAGCCTTTGGTTAATTCCTCTTCCTGGTGGGAAATGAGCGTTACATTTGCCCGTGCAGACACCTACAGCTAGTCTCTCATTGGTTCTCCCTATTCCTGTTCATCTTGCACAGAAATTGCAAGCTGTGCCAAACAGGAGGTTAAAGGCACTGACTCTCCAAGCAGGGAGAGTTTTAGTAAAGCATCTGGAATGGTGAACCCGAGCACCAGGATACGAAAACTGAGATGCATTTTAAATGGTTTCCCAATCACACAGTGGACCATACTGTGGGGTTCCCATGCATGTTTTAGCTGGAGGAAGAATCCCTTGAACCTGAAGAGTTGGGACCCATGGAATAGGTACCATGCAGTTTGACTTCAAAGGGTCTGCATTTGCTCACCGAAACTCACCAATGCTATCAGCCTGAAGTGTCCAGCCTTATGTCTCAACCAGCTCTGGGTGTAGATGTGGTCAATCCCGGTTGCATCACATGCCCTGAGTGAATTATTTAAGAATTGCTCTCTATTTCACTGTCTTTGTGTTTTGTTTTCGAAATTTATTTTCATAATGAGATTTATCGGATTTTCACTACTGCGTATCGGCCGCTGTACACACGCTTGATTCTCTTATAGAGACATATAAATCCATGGGTTTTAAGATTCTTCCTAGTCAGGTATATTCCTAGGCATTGAATATGTGGTGTTGAGTCCATTTCGTTGAGCAAGGAGTAGGTCTTGTCTATTACATATTTGTCTTATGGAATGTTATCTGTGCTAATTTCAGTCTCTGGTTTTATGCAGAACCCCAACGCACCTTTCCCCATAAGCAAGCACTAGTTGGTTTTCTAAATTTGAGACCCTGTTCTGTTTTGTAATACAGTTCATGTGTAGTCAAGTTTACATTCCGTGTATTAGTGATATCTTATGATGTTTCTTTTTCTGTGTGACGTAGTTCACGTAGAATCACCGTACCTGCATCCACTCACTACGCTGCTAAGGGCCTGATGACACAGATTTCATTGCTGAGTGATATTGCATTGTACGTACGTGCCACAACTTCTTTATCCATTTTTTGCTTTCTGGGATATTTACCTGATACTGTAGACGAGCTTCTTGTGAACACAGCCGTCCCAAATATTGGGGTGGCTGTCTGTTTTTGATTTTAATTTCCGTAAGCTATAGGACCATAAGTGGAAGTGCCATATGCTGTGTTGCTTTGTTTCTTACGTGTTTCAGGAAACACCATACACTTCTCCAGGGTGGCTGTTGGCAATTTACATCCTGCCAATCAGCATAACAAGGCTCCCTGTTCTCCATATCCTGTCCTACCTTTCTGGATTTTACACTTTTTTTCAGATGGCCCTTTTGCCCGGGGGGCAGTGAGACTTCGTTGTGGTGCAGATTTCCTTTACAGGCTTGCTTGGTTGGCCGAAAATGGCGTATGCGTTTTTTCCTGAATATATTCAGGAAAAAACGCATACGCCCTTTTTGGCCAAGTGCATCATTGTCGACGTTCTGCCTCTTTTCCTATGCTTTCAGGGCAATTCCAGTCTACCCCCTGCAATCGTTTTCCTGAAATTCTGCCCCGCTTTCAAGTCCCCTTCGCAGGCTTACTTCAATATATTTTTGGAGGATAGCTGTCATTTATAACTCTGCAGGTTTGTGAATTACGGTGCCCCTGAGCTCCTTTCTTCAACTCGCTTTCTTGTGAGCTGGGCACAAAACCGCAGGATTGCTTCAGGCCCTAATTTGTTTCCCGCAGGGCACACTGAGCCTTTGGTTAATTCCTCTTCCTGGTGGGAAATGAGCGTTACATTTGCCCGTGCAGACACCTATAGCTAGTCTCTCATTGTTTCTCCCTATTCCTGTTCATCTTGCACAGAAATTGCAAGCTGTGCCAAACAGGAGGTTAAAGGCACTGACTCTCCAAGCAGGGAGAGTGTTAGTAAAGCATCTGGAATGGTGAACCCGAGGACCAGGATACGAAAACTGAGATGCATTTTAAATCGTTTCCCAATCACACGGTGGACGATACTCTGGGATTCCCATGCATGTTTTAGCTGGAGGAAGAATGCCTTGAACGTGGAGAGTTGAGACCCATGGAATGGGTACCATGCAGTATGACTTCAAAGGGTCTGCATTTGCTCACCGAGACTCACCAATGCTATCAGCCTGAAGTGTCCAGCCTTATGTCTCAACCAGCTCTGGGTGTAGATGTGGTCAATCCTCGTTGCATCACATGCCCTGAGTGAATTATTTAAGAATTGCTCTCTATTTCACTGTCTTTGTGTTTTGTTTTCGAAATTTATTTTGATAATGGGATTTATTGGATTTTCACTGCTGCGTTTCGGCCGCTGTACACACGCTTGATTCTATTACGGAGACATATATATCCATGGGTTTTAAGATTCTTCCTAGTCAGGTATATTCCTAGGCGTTGAATATGTGGTGTTGGGTCCATTTCGTTGAGCAAGGAGTAGGTCTTGCCTATTACATATTTGGCTTATGGAAAGTTATCTGTGCTAATTTCAGCCTCTGGTTTTATGCAGCACCCCAAGCCACCTTTCCCCATAAGCAAGCACTAGTTGGTTTTCTAAATTTGACACCCTGTTCTGTTTTGTAATTCAGTTCATGTGTAGTCAAGTTTACATTCCGTGTATTAGTGATATCTTATGATGTTTCTTTTTCTGTGTGACGTAGTTCACGTAGAATCACCGTACCTGCATCCACTCACTATGCTGCTACGGGCCTGATGACACAGATTTCATTGCTGAGTGATATTGCATTGTACGTACGTGCCACAACTTCTGTATCCATTTTTTGCTTTCTGGGATATTTACCTGATACTGTAGACGAGCTTCTTGTGAACACAGCCGTCCCAAATATTGGGGTGGCTGTCTGTTTTTGATTTTAATTTCCGTAAGCTATAGGACCATAAGTGGAAGTGCCATAGGCTGTGTTGCTTTGTTTCTTACGTGTTTCAGGAAACACCATACACTTCTCCAGGGTGGCTGCCGGCAATTTACATCCTGCCACTCAGCATAACAAGGCTCCCTGTTCTCCATATCCTGTCCTACATTTCTGGATTTTACACATTTTTCAGATGGCCCTTATGCCAGGGGGGCAGTGAGACTTCATTGTAGTGCAGATTTCCTTTACAGGCTTGCTTGGTTGGCCAAAAAGGGCGTATGCGTTTTTTCCTGAATATATTCAGGAAAAAACGCATACGCCCTTTTTGGCCAACTGCATCATTGTCGACGTTGTGCCTCTTTTCCTATGCTTTCAGGGCAATTCCAGTCTACCCCCTGCAATCGTTTTCCTGAAATTCTGCCCCGCTTTCAAGTCCCCTTCGCAGGCTTACTTCAATATATTTTTGGAGGATAGCTGTCATTTATAACTCTGCAGGTTTGTGAAGTACAGTGCCCCTGAGCTCCTTTCTTCAACTCGCTTTCTTGTGAGCTGGGCACAAAACCGCAGGATTGCTTCAGGCACTAATCTGTTTCCGGCAGGGCACACTGAGCCTTTGTTTAATTCCTCTTCCTGGTCGTCAATGAGCGTTACATTTGCCCGTGCAGACACCTACAGCTAGTCTCTCATTGGTTCTCCCTATTCCTGTTCATCTTGCACAGAAATTGCAAGCTGTGCCAAACAGGAGGTTAAAGGCACTGACTCTCCAAGCAGGGAGAGTGTTAGTAAAGCATCTGGAATGGTGAACCCGAGGACCGGGATACGAAAACTGAGATGCATTTTAAATCGTTTCCCAATCACACAGTGGACCATACTGTGGGTTTCCCATGCATGTTTTAGCTGGAGGAAGAATCCCTTGAACCTGAAGAGTTGGGACCCATGTAATAGGTACCATGCAGTATGACTTCAAAGGGTCTGCATTTGCTCACCGAAACTCACCAATGCTATCAGCCTGAAGTGTCCAGCCTTATGTCTCAACCAGCTCTGGGTGTAGATGTGGTCAATCCCGGTTGCATCACATGCCCTGAGTGAATTATTTAAGAATTGCTCTCTATTTCACTGTCTTTGTGTTTTGTTTTCGAAATTTATTTTGATAATGGGATTTATCGGATTTTCACTGCTGCGTATCGGCCGCTGTACACACGCTTGATTCTCTTACGGAGACATATATATCCATGGGTTTTAAGATTCTTCCTAGTCAGGTATATTCCTAGGCGTTGAATATGTGGTGTTGAGTCCATTTCGTTGAGCAAGGAGTAGGTCTTGTCTATTACATATTTGTCTTATGGAATGTTATCTGTGCTAATTTCAGTCTCTGGTTTTATGCAGCACCCCAAGGCACCTTTCCCCATAAGCAAGCACTAGTTGGTTTTCTAAATTTGAGACCCTGTTGTGTTTTGTAATACAGTTCATGTGTAGTCAAGTTTACATTCCGTGTATTAGTGATATCTTATGATGTTTCTTTTTCTGTGTGACGTAGTTCACGTAGAATCACCGTACCTGCATCCACTCACTATGCCGCTACGGGCCTGATGACACAGATTTCATTGCTGAGTGATATTGCATTGCACGTACGTGCCACAACTTCTTTATCCATTTTTTGCTTTCTGGGATATTTACCTGGTACTGTAGACGAGCTTCTTGGAAACACAGCCGTCCAAAACTTTGGAGTGGCTCTCTGTTTTTGATTTTAATTTCCCTAAGGAATAGGACCATAAGTGCAATTGCCATAGGCTGTGTTGCTTTATTTCTTACGTGTTTCAGGAAACACCATACACTTCTCCAGGGTGGCTGCTGGCAATTTACATCCTGCCAATCAGCATAACAAGGCTCTCTGTTCTCCATATCCTGTCCTACCTTTCTGGATTTTACACTTTTTTCAGATGGCCCTTTTGCCCAGGGGGCAGTGAGACTTCATTGTAGTGCAGATTTCCTTTACAGGCTTGCTTGGTTGGCCAAAAAGGGCGTATGCGTTTTTTCCTGAATATATTCAGGAAAAAACGCATACGCCCTTTTTGGCCAAGTGCATCATTGTCAACGTTCTGCCTCTTTTCCTATGCTTTCAGGGCAATTCCAGTCTACCCCCTGCAATCGTTTTCCTGAAATTCTGCCCCGCTTTCAAGTCCCCTTCGCAGGCTTACTTCAATATATTTTTGGAGGATAGCTGTCATTTATAACTCTGCAGGTTTGTGAAGTACAGTGCCCCTGAGCTCCTTTCTTTAACTCGCTTTCTTGTGAGCTGGGCACAAAACCGCAGGATTGCTTCAGGCCCTAATCTGTTTCCAGCAGGGCACACTGAGCCTTTGTTTAATTCCTCTTCCTGGTGGGCAATGACCGTTACATTTGCCCGTGCACACACCTACAGCTAGTCTCTCATTGGTTCTCCCTATTCCTGTTCATCTTGCACAGAAATGGCAAGCTGTGCCAAACAGGAGGTTAAACGCACTGACTCTCCAAGCGGGGAGAGTGTTAGTAAAGCATTTGGAATGGTGAACCTGAGGACCAGGATACGTAAACTGAGATGCATTTTAAATCGTTTCCCAATCACACGGTGGACGATACTCTGGGTTTCCCATGCATGTTTTAGCTGGAGGAAGAATGCCTTGAACCTGGAGAGTTGGGATCCATGGAATGGGTACCATGCAGTATGACTTCAAAGGGTCTGCATTTGCTCACCGAAACTCACCAATGCTATCAGCCTGAAGTGTCCAGCCTTATGTCTCAACCAGCTCTGGGTGTAGATGTGGTAAATCCCGGTTGCATCACATGCCCTGAGTGAATTATTTAAGAATTGCTCTATATTTCACTGTATTTGTGTTTTGTTTTCTAAATTTATTTTGATAATGGGATTTATCGGATTTTCACTGCTGCAGTTCGGCCGCTGTACACACGCTTGATTCTCTTACGGAGACATATATATATCCATGGGTTTTAAGATTCCTCCAAGTCAGGTATATTCCTAGGCGTTGAATATGTGGTGTTGAGTCCATTTCGTTGAGCAAGGAGTAGGTCTTGTCTATTACATATTTGGCTTATGGAAAGTTATCTCTGCTAATTTCAGTCTCTGGTTTTATGCAGCACCCCAAGGCACCTTTCTCCATAAGCAAGCACTAGTTGGTTTTCTAAATTTGAGACCCTGTTCTGCTTTGTAATTCAGTTCATGTGTAGTCAAGTTTACATTCCGTGTATTAGTGATATCTTATGATGTTTCTTTTTCTGTGTGACGTAGTTCACGTAGAATCACCGTACCTGCATCCACTCACTATGCCGCTACGGGCCTGATGACACAGATTTCATTGCTGAGTGATATTGCATTGCACGTACGTGCCACAACTTCTTTATCCATTTTTTGCTTTCTGGGATATTTACCTGGTACTGTAGACGAGCTTCTTGGAAACACAGCCGTCCAAAACTTTGGAGTGGCTCTCTGTTTTTGATTTTAATTTCCCTAAGGAATAGGACCATAAGTGCAATTGCCATAGGCTGTGTTGCTTTATTTCTTACGTGTTTCAGGAAACACCATACACTTCTCCAGGGTGGCTGTTGGCAATTTACATCCTGCCAATCAGCATAACAAGGCTCCCTCTTCTCCATATCCTGTCCTACCTTTCTGGATTTTACACGTTTTTCAGATGGCCCTTTTGCCCGGGGGGCAGTGAGACTTCATTGTAGTACAGATTTCCTTTACAGGCTTGCTTGGTTGGCCAAAACGGGCGTTTGCGTTTTTTCCTGAATATATTCAGGAAAAAACGCATACGCCCTTTTTGGCCAAGTGCATCATTGTCGACGTTCTGCCTCTTTTCCTATGCTTTCAGGGCAATTCCAGTCTACCCCCTGCAATCGTTTTCCTGAAATTCTGCCCCGCTTTCAAGTCCCCTTCGCAGGCTTACTTCAATATATTTTTGGAGGATAGCTGTCATTTATAACTCTGCAGGTTTGTGAATTACAGTGCCCCTGAGCTCCTTTCTTCAACTCGCTTTCTTGTGAGCTGGGCACAAAACCGCAGGATTGCTTCAGGCCCTAATCTGTTTTCAGCAGGGCACACTGAGCCTTTGTTTAATTCCTCTTCCTGGTCGGCAATGAGCGTTACATTTGCCCGTGCAGACATCTACAGCTAGTCTCTCATTGGTTCTCCCTATTCCTGTTCATCTTGCACAGAAATTGCCAGCTGTGCCAAACAGGAGGTTAAAGGCACTGACTCTCCAAGCGGGGAGAGTGTTAGTAAAGCATCTGGAATGGTGAACCCGAGGACCAGGATACGAAAACTGAGATGCATTTTATTTTTATTTATTTATTTTTTTTAATGTTTGCAGCAGTTCTTTTTTTTTTTTTTTTTTAAACATCTTTATTGGGGTATAATTGCTTTACAATGGTGTGTTAGTTTCTGCTTTATAACAAAGTGAATCAGTTATACATATACATATGTTCCCATATGTCTTCCCTCTTGCGTCTCCCTCCCTCCCACTCTCCCCATCCCACCCTTCCAGGCTGTTCCAAAGCACCGAGCTAATATCCCTGTGCCTTGCCGCTGCTTCCCCCCAGCTATCTACCTTACTACGTTTGTTAGTGTGTATATGTCCATGACTCTCTCTCGCCCTGTCAAAACTCACCCTTCCCCCTCCCCATATCCTTAAGTCCGTTCTCCAGTAGGTCTGCGTCTTTATTCCTATCTTACCGCTAGGTTCTTCATGACATTTTTTTCCCTTAAATTCCATATATATGTGTTAGCATACGGTATTTGTCTTTTTCTTTCTGACTTACTTCACTCTGTATGACAGATTCTAGGTCTATCCATCTCATTACAAATAGCTCAATTTCATTTCTTTTTAAGGCTGAGTAATATTCCATTGTGTATATGTGCCACATCTTCTTTATCCATTCATCCGATGATGGGCGCTTAGGTTGTTTCCATGTCCTGGCTATTGTAAATAGAGCTGCAATGAACATTTTGGTACATGACTCTCTTTGAATTTTGGTTTTCTCAGGGTATATGCCAAGTAGTGGGATTGCTGGGTCATATGGTAATTCTATTT
Organism: Phocoena phocoena; assembly: GCF_963924675.1. NCBI lineage: Eukaryota > Metazoa > Chordata > Mammalia > Artiodactyla > Phocoenidae > Phocoena > Phocoena phocoena. The sequence goes on along the minus strand of NW_027077576.1, from coordinate 162,402 downwards.
GTAGTTTTTTAAGGAACCTCCATACTGTTCTCCACAGTGGCTGAACCAATTCACATTCCCACCAGCAGTGCAAGAGTGTCCCCTTTTCTCCACACCCTCTCCAGCATTTATTGTTTCTTGATTTTTTGATGATGTCCATTCTGACTGGTGTGAGATGATATCTCATTGTAGTTTTGATTTGCATTTCTCTAATGATTAATGATGTTGAGCATTCTTTCATGTGTTTGTTGGCATTCTGTATATCTTCTTTGGAGAAATGTCTATTTAGGTCTTCTGCCCATTTTTGGATGGGGTTGTTTGTTTTTTTGTTATTGAGCTGCATGTGCTGCTTGTAAATTTTGGAGATTAATCCTTTGTCAGTTGCTTCATTTGCAAATGTTTTCTCCCATTCTGAGGGTTGTCTTTTGGTCTTGGTTATCGTTTCCTTTGCTGTGCAAAAGCTTTGAAGTTTCATTAGGTCCCATTTGTTTATTTTTGTTTTTATTTCCATTACTCTAGGAGGTGGGTCAGATAGGATCTTGCTGTGATTTATGTCATAGAGTGTTCTTCCTATGTTTTCTTCTAAGAGTTTGATAGTTTCTGGCCTTACATTTAGGTCTTTAATCCATTTTGAGCTTATTTTTGTGTATGGTGTTAGGGAGTGATCTAATCTCATACTTTTACATGTACCTGTCCAGTTTTCCCAGCACCATTTATTGAAGAGGCTGTCCTTTCTCCACTGTACATTCCTGCCTCCTTTATCAAAGATGAGGTGTCCATATGTGCGTGGGTTTATCTCTGGGCTTTCTATCCTGTTCCACTGATCTATCTTTCTGTTTTTGTGCCAGTACCATACTGTCTTGATTACTGTTGCTTTGTAATATAGTCTGAAGTCAGGGAGCCTTATTCCTCCAGCTCCTTTTTTCGTTCTAAAGATTGCTTTGGCTATTCGGGGTCTTTTGTGTTTCCATACAAATTGCGAAATTTTTTGTTCTAGTTCTGTGAAAAATGCCAGTGGTAGTTTGATAGGGATTGCATTGAATCTGTAGATTGCTTTGGGTAGTAGAGTCATTTTCACAATGTTGATTCTTCCCATCCAAGAACATGGTATATCTCTCCATCTATTTGTATCATCTTTAATTTCTTTCATCAGTGTCTTATAATTTTCTGCATACAGGTCTTTCGTATCCTTAGGTAGGTTTATTCCTAGATATTTTATTCTTTTTGTTGCAATGGTAAATGGGAGTGTTTTCTTGATTTCACTTTCAGATTTTTCATCATTAGTATATAGGAATGCCAGAGATTTCTGTGCATTAATTTTGTATCCTGCTACTTTACCAAATTCATTGATTAGCTCTAGTAGTTTTCTGGTAGCATCTTTAGGATTCTCTATGTATAGTATCATGTCATCTGCAAACAGTGACAGCTTTACTTCTTCTTTTCCGATTTGGATTCCTTTTATTTCCTTTTCTTCTCTGATTGCTGTGGCTAAAACTTCCAAAACTATGTTGAATAAGAGTGGTGAGAGTGGGCAACCTTGTCTTGTTCCTGATCTTAGTGGAAATGCTTTCAGTTTTTCACCATTGAGGATGATGTTTGCTGTGGGCTTGTCATATATGGCTTTTATTATGTTTAGGAAAGTTCCCTCTATGCCTACTTTCTGGAGGGTTTTTATCATAAATGGGTGTTGAATTTTGTCGAAAGCTTTCTCTGCATCTATTGAGATGATCATATGGTTTTTCTCCTTCAATTTGTTAATATGGTTTATCACATTGATAGATTTGCGTATATTGAAGAATCCTTGCATTCCTGGAATAAACCCCACTTGATCATGGTGTATGATCCTTTTAATGTGCTGTTGGATTCTGTTTGCTAGTATTTTGTTGAGGATTTTTGCATCTATGTTCATCAGTGATATTGGCCTGTAGTTTTCTTTCTTTGTGACATCCTTGTCTGGTTTTGGTATCAAGGTGATGGTGGCTTCGTAGAAGGAATTTGGGAGTGTTCCTCCCTCTGCTATATTTTGGAAGAGTTTGAGAAGGATAGGTGTTAGCTCTTCTCTAAACGTTTGATAGAATTCACCTGTGAAGCCATCTGGTCCTGGGCTTTTGTTTGTTGGAAGGTTTTTAATCACAGTTTCAATTTCAGTGCTTGTGATTGGTCTGTTCATATTTTCTATTTCTTCCTGATTCAGTCTTGGCAGGTTGTGCATTTCTAAGAATTTGTCCATTTCTTCCAGATTGTCCATTTTATTGGCATAGAGTTGCTTGTAGTAATCTCTCATGATTTTTTTTATTTCTGCAGTGTCAGTTGTTACTTCTCCTTTTTCATTTCTAATTCTATTGATTTGAGTCTTCTCCCTTTTTTTCTTGATGAGTCTGGCTAGTGGTTTATCTATTTTGTTTATCTTCTCAAAGAACCAGCTTTTAGTTTTATTGATCTTTGCTATTGTTTCCTTCATTTCTTTTTCATTTATTTCTGATCTGATTTTTATGATTTCTTTCCTTCTGCTAGCTTTGGGGTTTTTTTGTTCTTCTTTCTCTAATTGCTTGAGGTGCAAGGTTAGGTTGTTTATTCGAGATGTTTCCTGCTTCTTAAGGTGGGCTTGTATTGCTATAAACTTCCCCCTTAGGACTGCTTTTGCTGCATCCCATAGGTTTTGGGTCGTTGTGTCTCCATTGTCATTTGTTTCTAGGTATTTTTTTATTTCCTCTTTGATTTCTTCAGTGATCACTTCATTATTAAGTAGTGTATTGTTTAGCCTCCATGTGTTTGTATTTTTTACAGATCTTTTCCTGTAATTGATATCTAGTCTCATGGCGTTGTGGTCGGAAAAGATACTTGATACAATTTCAGTTTTCTTAAATTTACCAAGGCTTGATTTGTGACCCAAGATATGATCTATCCTGGAGAATGTTCCATGAGCACTTGAGAAAAATGTGTATTCTGTTGTTTTTGGATGGAGTGTCCTATAAATATCAATTAAGTCCATCTTGTTTAATGTATCATTTAAAGCTTGTGTTTCCTTATTTATTTTCATTTTGGATGATCTGTCCATGGGTGAAAGTGGGGTGTTAAAGTCCCCTACTATGAATGTGTTACTGTTGATCTCCCCTTTTATGGTTGTTAGTATTTGCCTTATGTATTGAGGTGCTCCTATGTTGGGTGCATAAATATTTACAATTGTTATATCTTCTTCTTGGATCGATCCCTTGATCATTATGTAGTGTCCTTCTTTGTCCCTTTTAATAGTCCTTATTTTAAAGTCTATTTTGTCTGATATGAGAATTGCTACTCCAGCTTTCTTTTGGTTTCCATTTGCATGGAATATCTTTTTCCATCCCCTTACTTTCAGTCTGTATGTGTCTCTAGTTCTGAAGTGGGTCTCTTGTAGACAGCATATATAAGGGTCTTGTTTTTGTATCCATTCAGCCAATCTGTGTCTTTTGGTGGGAGCATTTAGTCCATTTACATTTAAGGTAATTATCGATATGTATGTTCCTATTTCCATTTTATATATTGTTTTGGGTTCGCTACTATAGGTCATTTCCTTCTCTTGTGTTTCGTGTCTAGAGAAGTTCCTTTAGCATTTGTTGTAAAGCTGGTTTGGTGGTGCTGAACTCTCTCAGCTTTTGCTTGTCTGTAAAGGTTTTATTTTCTCCATCAAATGTGAATGAGATCCTTGCTGGGTAGAGCAGTCTTGGTTTCAGGCTATTCTCCTTCATCACTTTCAGTATGTCCTGCCACTCCCTTCTGGCTTGTAGGGTTTCTGCTGAGAGATCAGCTGTTAACCTTATGGGGATTCCCTTGTGTGTTATTTGTTGTTTTTCCCTTGCTGCTTTTAATATGCTTTCTTTGTATTTAATTTTTGACAGTTTGATTAATATGTGTCTTGGCGTGTTTCTCCTTGTATTTATCCTGTATGGGACCCTCTGTGCTTCCTGGACTTGATTAACTATTTCCTTTCCCATATTAGGGAAGTTTTCAACTATAATCTCTTCAAATATTTTCTCAGTCCCTTTCTTTCTTTCTTCTTCTTCTGGAACCCCTATAATTCGAATGTTGGTGCGTTTCATGTTGTCCCAGAGGTCTCTGAGACTGTCCTCAGTTCTTTTCATTCTTTTTTCTTTATTCTGCTCTGCAGTAGTTATTTCCACTACTTTATCTTCCAGGTCACTTATCCGTTCTTCTGCCTCAGTTATTCTGCTATTGATCCTATCTAGAGTGATTTTAATTTCATTTATTGCATTGTTCATCGTTGCTTGTTTCATCTTTAGTTCTTGTAAGTCCTTGTTAACTGTTTCTTGCATTTTGTCCATTCTACTTCCAAGATTTTGGATCATCCTTACTATCATTATTCTGAATTCTTTTTCAGGTAGATTGCCTATTTCCTCTTCATTTGTTAGGTCTGGTGGGTTTTTATCTTGCTCCTTCATCTGCTGTGTGTTTTTCTGTCTTCTCATTTTGCTTACTGTGTTTGGGGTCTCCTTTTTGCAGGCTGCAGGTTCGTAGTTCCCGTTGTTTTTGATGTCTGTCTCCAGTGGCTAAGGTTGTTTCAGTGGGTTGTGTAGGCTTCCTGGTGGAGGGGACTAGTGCCTGTGTTGTGCTGGATGAGGCTGGATCTTGTCTCTCTAGTGGGCAGGTTCACGTCTGGTGGTGTGTTTTGGGGTGTCTGTGGCCTTATTATGATTTTAGGCAGCCTCTCTGCTAATGGGTGGGGTTGTGTTCCTGTTTTGCTAGTTGTTTGGCATAGGTTGTCCAGCACTGTGGCTTGCTGGTTGTTGAGTGAAGCTGGGTGCTGGTGTTAAGATGGAGGTCTCTGGGATATTTCCACCGTTTAATATTATGTGGAGCTGGGAGGTCTCTTGTTGACCAGTGTCCTGAAGTTGGCTCTCCTACCTCAGAGGCAGAGCCCTGACTCCTGGCTGGAGCACCAAGAGCCTTTCATCCACACAGCTCAGAATAAAAGGGAGAAAAAGTAGGGAGAATTAGTAGAAGTATGAGTAAAGAAAGAGGGAAAGGAGGAAAGGAAGGAAGGAAGAAAGAAGCAAAGAAGGAAAGAAAGGAGGGAGGGAGGGAGGGAGGAAGGAAGGAAGGAGGGAAAGAAGGAAAAAAAAGACAGAAAGAAAGATGATACAGTAAAAATAAAATAAAGTATAATATAGTTATTGAATTAAAAAATATTTAGAAAAAAAAAAAGGGATGGATAGAACCTTAGGACAAATGTTGGAAGCAAAGCTATACAGAGAAAATCTTACACAGAAGCATACACATACACCTTCACAAAAAGAGGTAAAGGGGGAAAAATCATAAATCCTGCTCCCTGAGACCACCTCCTCAATTTGGGGTGATTCGTTGTCTAAAGGAGGGAGGGAAGGAAGGAAAGAAAGAAAGAACGAAGGTAAAGTATAATAAAGTTATTACAATTAAACTTAATTATTAAGAAAAGGAATTTTTAAAAAAAAGTCATGGACGGATAGAGCCCTAGGACAAATGGTGGAAGCTAGAGTATACAGACTAGATGTCACACAGAAGCATACACGTACACATTCACCAAAAGAGGAAAAGGGAAAAAAATCATAGATCTCGCTCCTAAATACCACCTCTTCAATTTGGGATCATTCCTTGTCTATTCAGGTATTCCACAGATGCAGGGTATATCAAGTTGATTGTGGAGCTTTAATCCGCTGCTTCTGTGGCTGCTGGGAGAGATTTCCCTTTCTCTTCTTTGTTCTCACAGTTCACAGGAGCTCAGCTTTGGATTTGGCCCTGCCTCTGCGTGTAGGTCGCTGGAGGGCATCTGTTTTTTCGCTCAGACAGGACGGGGTTAAAGGAGCCGCTGATTCGGGGCCTCCGGCTCACTCAGGCCGGGGGTTGGGGGATGGCGGAAGGAGGGGCACTGCGTGCGGGGCCGGCCTGCGGCGGCAGAGGCACCGTGACGTTGTGGCAGAGGCCGGCATGACGTTGCACCAGCCTAAGGCCCGCCGTGCGTTGTCCCGGGGAAGTTGTCCCTGGATCCCGGGAACCTGGCAGTGGCAGGCTGCACAGGCTCCGCGGAAGAGGGGTGTGGAGAGTGACCTGTGCTCGCACACAGGCCCCTTGGTGGCAGCAGCAGCAGCCTTAGCGTCTCCCGCCCGTCTCTGGGCTCCGCGGTTTTAGCCGCGGCTCGCGCCCGTCTCTGGGGTTTGCGCTTTCAGCCGCGGCTCGCGCCCGTCTCTGGGGTTCGCGCTTTTAGCCGCGGCTCGCGCCCGTCTCTGGAGTTCCTTTAAGCAGCGCTCTTAAAGCCCTCTCCTCGCGCACCAGGAAACAAAGAGGGAAGAAAAAGTCTCTTGCCTCTTCGGCCGGTGCAGGCTTTTCCCCGAACTCCCTGCCGGCTAGTCGTGGTGCACTAACCCCTTCAGGCTATGTTCAAGCCACCAACCCCAGTCCTCTCCCTGAGCTCCGTCCAAAACCAAAACCAGAGCCTCAGGTCGCTGCCCCGCCCGCCCCGGTGGGTGAGCAGCAAGCCTCTCGGGTTGGTGAGTGCTGGTCGGCACCGATCGTCTGTGCAGGAATCTCCCCGCTTTGCCCTCCACACCCGTCGCTGTGCACTACTCCGCGGTCCCGAAACTCCCCCCTCCGCCTCCCGCAGTCTCCGCCCGCGGAGGGGCTTCCTAGTGTGTGGAAACTTTTCCTCCTTCACAGCTCCCTCCCACTGGTGCAGGTGCCGTCCTTATTCTTTTGTCTCTGTTTTTTCTTTTGCCCTACCCAGTTACGTGGGGAGTTTCTTGCCTTTTGGGAGGTCTGAGGTCTTCTGCCAGCCTTCAGTAGGAGTTCTGTAGGAGTTGTTCCACGTGTGGATGTATTTCTGGTGTATCCGTGGGGAGGAAGGCGATCTCCGCGTCTTACTCTTCCGCCATCTTCAAGGTCCCCCCCGAGATGCATTTTAAATCGTTTCCCAATCACACGGTGGACGATACTCTGGGTTTCCCATGCATGTTTTAACTGGAGGAAGAATGCCTTGAACCTGGAGAGTTGGGACCCATGGAATGGGTCCAATGCAGTATGACTTCAAAGGGTCTACATTTGCTCACCGAAACTCACCAATGCTATCAGCCTGAAGTGTCCAGCCTTATGTCTCAACCAGCTCTGGGTGTAGATGTGGTCAATCCCGGTTGCATCACATGCCCTGAGTGAATTAGTTAAGAATTGCTCTCGATTTCACTGTCTTTGTGTTTTGTTTTCGAAATTTATTTGGATAATGGGATTTATCGGATTTTCACTGCTGCGTTTCGGCCGCTGTACACACGCTGATTCTCTTACGGAGACATATATATCCATGGGTTTTAAGATTCTTCCTAGTCAGGTATATTCCTAGGCGTTGAATATATGGTGTTGGGTCCATTTCGTTGAGCAAGGAGTAGGTCTTGTCTATTATATATTTGGCCTATGGAAAGTTATCTGTGCTAATTTCAGTCTCTGGTTTTATGCAGCACCCCAAGGCACCTTTCCCCATAAGCAAGCACTAGTTGGTTTTCTAAATTTGAGACCCTGTTCTGTTTTGTAATTCAGTTCATGTGTAGTCAAGTTTACATTCCGTGTATTAGTGATATCTTATGATGTTTCTTTTTCTGTGTGACGTAGTTCACGTAGAATCACCGTACCTGCATCCACTCACTATGCCGCTACGGGCCTGATGACACAGATTTCATTGCTGAGTGATATTGCATTGTACGTATGTGCCACAACTTCTTTATCCATTTTTTGCTTTCTGGGATATTTACCTGATACTGTAGACGAGCTTCTTGTGAACACAGCCGTCCCAAATATTGGGGTGGCTGTCAGTTTTTGATTTGAATTTCCGTAAGCTATAGGACCATAAGTGGAAGTGCCATAGGCTGTGTTGCTTTGTTTCTTACGTGTTTCAGGAAACACCATACACTTCTCCAGGGTGGCTGCTGGCAATTTACATCCTGCCAATCAGCATAACAAGGCTCCCTGTTCTCCATATCCTGTCCTACCTTTCTGGATTTTACACTTTTTTCAGATGGCCCTTTTGCCCGGGGGGCAGTGAGACTTCGTTTTGGTGCAGATTTCCTTTACAGGCTTGCTTGGTTGGCCAAAAAGGGCGTATGCGTGTTTTCCTGAATATATTCAGGAAAACACGCATACGCCCTTTTTGGCCAAGTGCATCATTGTCGACGTTGTGCCTCTTTTCCTATGCTTTCAGGGCAATTCCAGTCAACCCCCTGCAATCGTTTTCCTGAAATTCTGCCCCGCTTTCAAGTCTCCTTCACAGGCTTACTTCAATATATTTTTGGAGGATAGCTGTCATTTATAACTCTGCAGGTTTGTGAATTACAGTGCCCCTGAGCTCCTTTCTTCAACTCGCTTTCTTGTGAGCTGGGCACAAAACCGCAGGATTGCTTCAGGCCCTAATCTGTTTCCAGCAGGGCACACTGAGCCTTTGTTTAATTCCTCTTCCTGGTGGGAAATGAGCGTTACATTTGCCCGTGCAGACACCTATAGCTAGTCTCTCATTGGTTCTCCCTATTCCTGTTCATCTTGCACAGAAATTGCAAGCTGTGCCAAACAGGCGGTTAAAGGCACTGACTCTCCAAGCAGGGAGAGTGTTAGTAAAGCATCTGGAATTGTGAACCCGAGGACCAGGATACGAAAACTGAGGTGCATTTTAAATCGTTTCCCAATCACACGGTGGACCATGCTGTGGGTTTCCCATGCATGTTTTAGCTGGAGGAAGAATCCCTTGAACCTGAAGAGTTGGGACCCATGGAATAGGTACCATGCAGTATGACTTCAAAGGGTCTGCATATGCTCACCGAAACTCACCAATGCTATCAGCCTGAAGTGTCCAGCCTTATGTCTCAACCAGCTCTGGGTGTAGATGTGGTCAATCCCGGTTGCATCACATGCCCTGAGTGAATTATTTAAAAATTGCTCTCTATTTCACTGTCTTTGTGTTTTGTTTTCGAAATTTATTTTGATAATGGGATTTATCGGAATTTCACTGATGCGTATCGGCCGCTGTACACACGCTTGATTCTCTTACGGAGACATATATATCCATGGGTTTTAAGATTCTTCCTAGTCAGGTATATTCCTATGCGTTGAATATGTGGTGTTGAGTCCATTTCGTTGAGCAAGGAGTAGGTCTTTTCTATTACATATTTGGCTTATGGAATGTTATCTGTGCTAATTTCAGTCTCTGGTTTTATGAAGCACCCCAAGGCACCTTTCCCCATAAGCAAGCACTAGTTGGTTTTCTAAATTTGAGACCCTGTTCTGTTTTGTAATTCAGTTCATGTGTAGTCAAGTTTACATTCCGTGCATTAGTGATATCTTATGATGTTTCTTTTTCTGTGTGACGTAGTTCACGTAGAATCACCGTACCTGCATCCACTCACTATGCCGCTACGGGCCTGATGACACAGATTTCATTGCTGAGTGATACTGCATTGCACGTACGTGCCACAACTTCTTTATCCATTTTTTGCTTTCTGGGATATTTACCTGGTACTGTAGACGAGCTTCTTGGGAACACAGTCGTCCCAAATTTTGGGGTGGCTCTCTGTTTTTGATTTTAATTTCCCTAAGGAATAGGACCATAAGTGCAATTGCCATAGGCTGTGTTGCTTTATTTCTTACGTGTTTCAGGAAACACCATACACTTCTCCAGGGTGGCTGTTGGCAATTTACATCCTGCCAATCAACATAACAAGGCTCCCTCTTCTCCATATCCTGTCCTACCTTTCTGGATTTTACACTTTTTTCAGATGGCCCTCTTGCCCGTGGGGCAGTGAGACTTCATTGTAGTGCACATTTCCTTTACAGGCTTGCTTGGTTGGCCAAAAAGGGCGTATGCGTTTTTTCCTGAATATATTCAGGAAAAAACGCATACGCCCTTTTTGGCCAAGTGCATCATTGTCGACATTGTGCCTCTTTTCCTATGCTTTCAGGGCAATTCCAGTCTACCCCCTGCAGTCGTTTTCCTTAAATTCTGCCCCGCTTTCAAGTCCCCTTCGCAGGCTTACTTCAATATACTTTTGGAAGATAGCTGTCATTTATAACTCTGCAGGTTTGTGAATTACAGTGCCCCTGAGCTCCTTTCTTCAACTCGCTTTCTTGTGAGCTGGGCACAAAATCGCAGGATTGCTTCAGGCCCTAATCTGTTTCCAGCAGGGCACACTGAGCCTTTGTTTAATTCCTCTTCCTGGTCGGCAATGAGCGTTACATTTGCCCGTGCAGACACCTACAGCTAGTCTCTCATTGCTTCTCCCTATTCCGGTTCATCTTGCACAGAAATTGCAAGCTGTGCCAAACAGGAGGTTAAAGGCACTGACTCTCCAAGCGGGGAGAGTGTTAGTAAAGCATTTGGAATGGTGAACCTGAGGACCAGGATACGTAAACTGAGATGCATTTTAAATCGTTTCCCAATCACACGGTGGACGATACTCTGGGTTTCCCATGCATGTTTTAGCTGGAGGAAGAATGCCTTGAACCTGGAGAGTTGGGACCCATGGAATGGGTACCATGCAGTATGACTTCAAAGGGTCTGCATTTGCTCACCGAAACTCACCAATGCTATCAGCCTGAAGTGTCCAGCCTTATGTCTCAACCAGCTCTGGGTGTAGATGTGGTAAATCCCGGTTGCATCACATGCCCTGAGTGAATTATTTAAGAATTGCTCTCTATTTCACTGTCTTTGTGTTTTGTTTTCGAAATTTATTTTGATAATGGGATTTATCGGATTTTCACTGCTGCAGTTCGGCCGCTGTACGCACGCTTGATTCTCTTACGGAGACATATATATATCCATGGGTTTTAAGATTCCTCCTAGTCAGGTATATTCCTAGGCGTTGAATATGTGGTGTTGAGTCCATTTCGTTGAGCAAGGAGTAGGTCTTGTCTATTACATATTTGGCTTATGGAAAGTTATCTGTGCTAATTTCAGTCTCTGGTTTTATGCAGCACCCCAACGCACCTTTCCCCATAAGCAAGCACTAGTTGGTTTTCTAAATTTGAGACCCTGTTCTGTTTTGTAATTCAGTTCATGTGTAGTCAAGTTTACATTCCGTGTATTAGTGATATCTTATGATGTTTCTTTTTCTGTGTGACGTAGTTCACGTAGAATCACCGTACCTGCATCCACTCACTATGCCGCTACGGGCCTGATGACACAGATTTCATTGCTGAGTGATATTGCATTCTACGTACGTGCCACAACTTCTTTATCCATTTTTTGCTTTCTGGGATATTTACCTGATACTGTAGACAAGCTTCTTGTGAACACAGCCGTCCCAAATATTGGGGTGGCTGTCTGTTTTTGATTTTAATTTCCGTAAGCTATAGGACCATAAGTGGAAGTGCCATAGGCTGTGTTGCTTTGTTTCTTACGTGTTTCAGGAAACACCATACACTTCTCCAGGGTGGCTGCTGGCAATTTACATCCGGCCAATCAGCATAACAAGGCTCCCTGTTCTCCATATCCTGTCCTACCTTTCTGGATTTTACACTTTTTTCAGATGGCCCTTTTGCCCGGGGGGCAGTGAGACTTCATTGTAGTGCAGATTTCCTTTACAGGCTTGCTTGGTTGGCCAAAAAGGGCATATGCGTTTTTTCCTGAATATATTCAGGAAAAAACGCATACGCCCTTTTTGGCCAAGTGCATCATTGTCGACGTTCTGCCCCTTTTCCTATGCTTTCAGTGCAATTCCAGTCTACCCCCTGCAATCGTTTTCCTGAAATTCTGCCCCGCTTTGAAGTCCCCTTCGCAGGCTTACTTCAGTATATTTTTAGAGGATAGCTGTCATTTATAACTCTGCAGGATTGTGAATTACAGTGCCCCTGAGCTCCTTTCTTCAACTCGCTTTCTTGTGAGCTGGGCACAAAACCGCAGGATTGCTTCAGGCCCAATTCGGTTTTCAACAGGGCACACTGAGCCTTTGTTTAATTCCTCTTCGTGGTCGGCAATGAGTGTTACATTTGCCCGTGCAGACACCTACAGCTAGTCTCTCATTGGTTCTCCCTATTCCTGTTCATCTTGCACAGAAATTGCAAGCTGTGCCAAACAGGAGTTTAAAGGCAGTGACTCTCCAAGCGGGGAGAGTGTTAGTAAAGCATCTGGAATGGTGAACCTGAGGACCAGGATACGAAAACTGAGATGCATTTTAAATCGTTTCCCAATCACACGGTGGACCATACTGTGGGGTTCCCATGCATGTTTTAGCTGGAGGAAGAATCACTTGAACCTGAAGAGTTGGGACCCATGGAATAGGTACCATGCAGTATGACTTCAAAGGGTCTGCATTTGCTCACCGAAACTCACCAATGCTATCAGCCTGAAGTGTCCAGCCTTATGTCTCAACCAGCTCTGGGTGTAGATGTGGTCAATCCCGGTTGCATCACATTCCCTGAGTGAATTATTTAAGAATTGCTCTCTATTTCACTGTCTTTGTGTTTTGTTTCGAAATTTATTTTGATAATGGGATTTATCGGATTTTCACTGCTGCGTTTCGGCCGCAGTAAACAAACTTGATTCTCTTACGGAGACATATATATCCATGGGTTTTAAGATTCTTCCTAGTCAGGTATATTCCTAGGCGTTGAATATGTGGTGTTGAGTCCATTTCGTTGAGCAAGGAGTAGGTCTTGTCTATTACATATTTGGCTTATGGAATGTTATCTGTGCTAATTTCAGTCTCTGGTTTTATGCAGCACCCCAAGGCACCTTTCCCCATAAGCAAGCACTAGTTTGTTTTCTAAATTTGAGACCCTGTTCTGTTTTGTAATTCAGTTCATGTGTAGTCAAGTTTACATTCCGTGTATTAGTGATATCTTATGATGTTTCTTTTTCTGTGTGACGTAGTTCACGTAGAATCACCGTACCTGCATCCACTCACTATGCCGCTACGGGCCTGATGACACAGATTTCATTGCTGAGTGATATTGCATTGTACGTACGTGCCACAACTTCTTTATCCATTTTTTGCTTTCTGGGATATTTACCTGATACTGTAGACGAGCTTCTTGTGAACACAGCCGTCCCAAATATTGGGGTGGCTGTCTGTTTTTGATTTTAATTTCCGTAAGCTATAGGACCATAAGTGGAAGTGCCATAGGCTGTGTTGCTTTGTTTCTTACGTGTTTCAGGAAACACCATACACTTCTCCAGGGTGGCTGCTGGAAATTTACATCCTGCCAATCAGCATAACAAGGCTCCCTGTTCTCCATATCCTGTCCTACCTTTCTGGATTTTACACTTTTTTCAGATGGCCCTTTTGCCCGGGGGGCAGTGAGACTTCATTGTAGTGCAGATTTCCTTTACAGGCTTGCTTGGTTGGCCAAAAAGTGCATATGCGTTTTTTCCTGAATATATTCAGGAAAAAACGCATACGCCCTTTTTGGCCAAGTGCATCATTGTCGACGTTCTGCCTCTTTTCCTATGCTTTCAGTGCAATTCCAGTCTACCCCCTGCAATCGTTTTCCTGAAATTCTGCCCCGCTTTCAAGTCCCCTTCGCAGGCTTACTTCAATATATTTTTAGAGGATAGCTGTCATTTATAACTCTGCAGGATTGTGAATTACAGTGCCCCTGAGCTCCTTTCTTCAACTCGCTTTCTTGTGAGCTGGGCACAAAACCGCAGGATTGCTTCAGGCCCTAATCTGTTTTCAGCAGGGCACACTGAGCCTTTGTTTAATTCCTCTTCCTGGTCGGCAATGAGTGTTACATTTGCCCGTGCAGACACCTACAGCTAGTCTCTCATTGGTTCTCCCTATTCCTGTTCATCTTGCACAGAAATTGCAAGCTGTGCCAAACAGGAGGTTAAAGGCAGTGAATCTCCAAGCGGGGAGAGTGTTAGTAAAGCATCTGGAATGGTGAACCTGAGGACCAGGATACGCAAACTGAGATGCATTTTAAATCGTTTCCCAATCACCCAGTGGACCATATTGTTGGTTTCCCATGCATGTTTTAGCTGGAGGAAGAATCCCTTGAACCAGAAGTGTTGGGACCCATGGAATAGGTACCATGCAGTATGACTTCAAAGGGTCTGCATTTGCTCACCGAAACTCACCAATGCTATCAGCCTGAAGTGTCCAGCCTTATGTCTCATCCAGCTCTGGGTGTAGATGTGGTCAATCCCGGTTGCATCACATGCCCTGAGTGAATTATTTAAGAATTGCTCTCTATTTCACTGTCTTTGTGTTTTGTTTTCGAAATTTATTTTGATAATGGGATATATCGGATTTTCAGTGCTGCGTTTCGGCCGCTGTACACACGCTTGATTCTCTTACGGAGACATATATATCCATGGGTTTTAAGATTCTTCCTAGTCAGGTATATTCCTAGGCGTTGAATATGTGGTGTTGGGACAATTTCGTTTAACAAGGAGTAGGTCTTGTCTATTACATATTTGGCTTATGGAAAGTTATCTGTGCTAATTTCAGTCTCTGGTTTTATGCAGCACCCCAAGGCACCTTTCCCCATAAGCAAGCGCTAGTTGGTTTTCTAAATTTGAGACCCTGTTCTGTTTTGTAATTCAGTTCATGTGTAGTCAAGTTTACATTCCGTGTATTAGTGATATCTTATGATGTTTCTTTTTCTGTGTGACGTAGTTCACGTAGAAACACCGTACCTGCATCCACTCACTATGCCGCTACGGGCCTGATGACACAGATTTCATTGCTGAGTGATATTGCATTGTACGTACGTGCCACAACTTCTTTATCCATTGTTTGCTTTCTGGGATATTTACCTGATACTGTAGACGAGCTTCTTGTGAACACAGCCGTCCCAAATATTGGGGTGGCTGTCTGTTTTTGAGTTTAATTTCCGTAAGCTATAGGACCATATGTGGAAGTGCCATAGGCTGTGTTGCTTTGTTTCTTACGTGTTTCAGGAAACACCATACACTTCTCCAGGGTGGCTGCTGGCAATTTACATCCTGCCAATCAGCATAACAAGGCTCCCTGTTCTCCATATCCTGTCCTACCTTTCTGGATTTTACACTTTTTTTCAGATGGCCCTTTTGCCCGGGGGGCAGTGAGACATCGTTGTGGTGCAGATTTCCTTTACAGGCTTGCTTGGTTGGCCAAAAAGGGCGTATGCGTTTTGTCCTGAATATATTCAGGAAAAAACGCATACGCCCTTTTTGGCCAAGTGCATCATTGTCGAAGTTCTGCCTCTTTTCCTATGCTTTCAGGGCAATTCCAGTCTACCCCTGCAATCGTTTTCCTGAAATTCTGCCCCGCTTTCAAGTCCCCTTCGCAGGCTTACTTCAATATATTTATGGAGGATAGCTGTCATTTATAACTCTGCAGGTTTGTGAATTACAGTGCACCTGAGCTCCTTTCTTCAACTCGCTTTCTTGTGAGCTGGGCACAAAACCGCAGGATTGCTTCAGGCCCTAATCTGTTTTCCGCAGGGCACGCTGAGCCTTTGTTTAATTTCTCTTCCTGGTGGGCAATGAGCATTACATTTGCCCGTGCAGACACCTACGGCTAGTCTCTCATTGGTTCTCCCTATTCCTGTTCATCTTGCACAGAAATTGCAAGCTGTGCCAAAGAGGAGGTTAAAGGCACTGACTCTCCAAGCGGGGAGAGTGTTAGTAAAGCATCTGGAATGTTGAACCCGAGGACCAGGATACGAAAACTGAGATGCATTTTAAATCGTTTCCCAATCACACGGTGGACGATACTCTGTGTTTCCCATGCATGTTTTAGCTGGAGGAAGAATGCCTTGAACCTGGAGAGTTGGGACTCATGGAATGGGTACCATGCAGTATGACTTCAAAGGGTCTGCATTTGCTCACCGAAACTCACCAATGCTATCAGCCTGAAGTGTCCAGCCTTATGTCTCAACCAGCTCTGGGTGTAGATGTGGTCAATCCCGGTTGCATCACATGCCCTGAGTGAATTATTTAAGAATTGCTCTCTATTTCACTGTCTTTGTGTTTTGTTTTCGAAATTTATTTTGATAATGGGATTTATCGGATTTTCACTGCTGCGTTTCGGCCGCTGTACACACGCTTGATTCTCTTACGGAGACATATATATCCATGGGTTTTAAGATTATTCCTAGTGAAGTATATTCCTAGGCATTGAATATGTGGTGTTGGGTCCATTTCGTTGAGCAAGGAGTAAGTCTTGTCTATTACATATATGGCTTATGGAAAGTTATCTGTGCTAATTTCAGTCTCTGGTTTTATGCAGCACCCCCAGGCACCTTTTCCCATAAGCAAGCACTAGTTGGTTTTCTAAATTTGAGACCCTGTTCTGTTTTGTAATTCAGTTCATGTGTAGTCAAGTTTACATTCCGTGTATTAGTGATATCTTATGATGTTTCTTTTTCTGTGTGACGTAGTTCACGTAGAATCACCGTACCTGCATCCACTCACTATGCCGCTACGGGCCTGATGACACAGATTTCATTGCTGAGTGATATTGCATTGCACGTACGTGCCACAACTTCTTTATCCATTTTTTGCTTTCTGGTATATTTACCTGATACTGTAGACGAGCTTCTTGTGAACACAGCCGTCCCAAATATTGGGGTGGCTGTCTGTTTTTGATTTTAATTTCCGTAAGCTATAGGACCATAAGTGGAAGTGCCATAGGCTGTGTTGCTTTGTTTCTTACGTGTTTCAGGAAACACCATACACTTCTCCAGGGTGGCTGCCGGCAATTTACATCCTGCCAATCAGCATAACAAGGCTCCCTGTTCTGCATATCCTGTCCTACATTTCTGGATTTTACACTTTTTTCAGATGGCCCTTTTGCCCGGGGGGCAGTGACACTTCATTGTTGTGCAGATTTCCTTTACAGGCTTGCTTGGTTGGCCAAAAAGGGCGTATGCGTTTTTCCCTGAATATATTCAGGAAAAAACGCATACGCCCTTTTTGGCCAAGTGCATCATTGTCGACGTTCTGCCTCTTTTCCTATGCTTTCAGGGCAATTCCAGTCTACCCGCTGCAATCGTTTTCCTGAAATTCTGCCCCGCTTTCAAGTCCCCTTCGCAGGCTTACTTCAATATATTTTTGGAGGATAGCTGTCATTTATAACTCTCCAGGTTTGTGAATTACAGTGCCCCTGAGCTCCTTTCTTCAACTCGCTTTCTTGTGAGCTGGGCACAAAACCGCAGGATTGCTTCAGGCCCTAATCTGTTTCAGGCAGGGCACACTGAGCCTTTGGTTAATTCCTCTTCCTGGTCGTCAATGAGCGTTACATTTGCCCGTGCAGACACCTACAGCTAGTCTCTCATTGGTTCTCCCTATTCCTGTTCATCTTGCACAGAAATTGCAAGCTGTGCCAAACAGGAGGTTAAAGGCACTGACTCTCCAAGCAGGGAGAGTTTTAGTAAAGCATCTGGAATGGTGAACCCGAGGACCAGGATACGAAAACTGAGATGCATTTTAAATGGTTTCCCAATCACACAGTGGACCATACTGTGGGTTTCCCATGCATGTTTTAGCTGGAGGAAGAATCCCTTGAACCTGAAGAGTTGGGACCCATGGAATAGGTACCATGCAGTATGACTTCAAAGGGTCTGCATTTGCTCAGCGAAACTCACCAATGCTATCAGCCTGAAGTGTCCAGCCTTATGTCTCAACCAGCTCTGGGTGTAGATGTGGTCAATCCCGGTTGCATCACATGCCCTGAGTGAATTATTTAAGAATTGCTCTCTATTTCACTGTCTTTGTGTTTTGTTTTCGAAATTTATTTTCATAATGGGATTTATCAGATTTTCACTACTGCGTATCGGCCGCTGTACACACGCTTGATTCTCTTATAGAGACATATAAATCCATGGGTTTTAAGATTCTTCCTAGTCAGGTATATTCCTAGGCGTTGAATATGTGGTGTTGAGTCCATTTCGTTGAGCAAGGAGTAGGTCTTGTCTATTACATATTTGTCTTATGGAATGTTATCTGTGCTAACTTCAGTCTCTGGTTTTATGCAGCACCCCAACGCACCTTTCCCCATAAGCAAGCACTAGTTGGTTTTCTAAATTTGAGACCCTCTTCTGTTTTGTAATACAGTTCATGTGTAGTCAAGTTTACATTCCGTGTATTAGTGATATCTTATGATGTTTCTTTTTCTGTGTGACGTAGTTCACGTAGAATCACCGTACCTGCATCCACTCACTATGCCGCTACGGGCCTGATGACACAGATTTCATTGCTGAGTGATATTGCATTGTACGTACGTGCCACAACTTCTTTATCCATTTTTTGCTTTCTGGGATATTTACCTGATACTGTAGACGAGCTTCTTGTGAACACAGCCGTCCCAAATATTGGGGTGGCTGTCTGTTTTTGATTTTAATTTCCGTAAGCTATAGGACCATAAGTGGAAGTGCCATAGGCTGTGTTGCTTTGTTTCTTACGTGTTTCAGGAAACACCATACACTTCTCCAGGGTGGCTGCTGGCAATTTACATCCTGCCAATCAGCATAACAAGGCTCTCTGTTCTCCATATCCTGTCCTACCTTTCTGGATTTTAAACTTTGTTCAGATGGCCCTTTTGCCCGGGGGGCAGTGAGACTTCATTGTAGTGCAGATTTCCTTTACAAGCTTGCTTGGTTGTCCAAAAAGGGCGTATGCGTTTTTTCCTGAATATATTCAGGAAAAAACGCATACGCCCTTTTTGGCCAAGTGCATCATTGTCAACGTTCTGCCTCTTTTCCTATGCTTTCAGGGCAATTCCAGTCTACCCCCTGCAATCGTTTTCCTGAAATTCTGCCCCGCTTTCAAGTCCCCTTCGCAGGCTTACTTCAATATATTTTTGGAGGATAGCTGTCATTTATAACTCTGCAGGTTTGTGAATTACAGTGCCCCTGAGCTCCTTTCTTCAACTCGCTTTCTTGTGAGCTGGGCACAAAACCGCAGGATTGCTTCAGGCCCTAATCTGTTTCCGGCAGGGCACACTGAACCTATGGTTAATTCCTCTTCCTGGTCGGCAATGAGCGTTACATTTGCCCGTGCAGACACCTACAGCTAGTCTCTCATTGGTTCTCCCTATTCCTGTTCATCTTGCACAGAAATTGCAAGCTGTGCCAAAGAGGAGGTTAAAGGCACTGACTCTCCAAGTGGGGAGAGTGTTAGTAAAGCATCTGGAATGGTGAACCCGAGGACCAGGATACGAAAACTGAGATGTATTTTAAATCGTTTCCCAATCACACAGTGGGCGATACTCTGGGTTTCCGATGCATGTTTTAGCTGGAGGAAGAATGCCTTGAACCTGGAGAGTTGAGACCCATGGAATGGGTACCATGCAGTATGACTTCAAAGGGTCTGCATTTGCTCACCGAAACTCACCAATGCTATCAGCCTGAAGTGTCCAGCCTTATGTCTCAACCAGCTCTGGGTGTAGATGTGGTCAATCCCGGTTGCATCACATGCCCTGAGTGAATTATTTAAGAATTGCTCTCTATTTCACTGTCTTTGTGTTTTGTTTTCGGAATTTATTTTGATAATGGGATTTATCGGATTTTCAGTGCTGCGTTTCAGCCGCTGTACACACGCTTGATTCTCTTACGGAGACATATATATCCATGGGTTTTAAGATTCTTCCTAGTCAGGTATATTCCTAGGCGTTGAATATGTGGTGTTGGGTCCATTTCGTTGAACAAGGAGTAGGTCTTGTCTATTACATATTTGGCTTATGGAAAGTTATCTGTGCTAATTTCAGTCTCTGGTTTTATGCAGCACCCCAAGGCACCTTTCCCCTTAAGCAAGCACTAGTTGGTTTTTTAAATTTGAGACCCTGTTCTGTTTTGTAATTCAGTTCATGTGTAGTCAAGTTTACATTCCGTGTATTAGTGATATCTTATGATGTTTCTTTTTCTGTGTGACGTAGTTCACGTAGAAACACCGTACCTGCATCCACTCACTATGCCGCTACGGGCCTGATGACACAGATTTCATTGCTGAGTGATATTGCATTGTACGTACGTGCCACAACTTCTTTATCCATTGTTTGCTTTCTGGGATATTTACCTGATACTGTAGACGAGCTTCTTGTGAACACAGCCGTCCCAAATATTGGGGTGGCTGTCTGTTTTTGATTTTAATTTCCGTAAGCTATAGGACCATAAGTGGAAGTGCCATAGGCTGTGTTGCTTTGTTTCTTACGTGTTTCAGGAAACACCATACACTTCTCCAGGGTGGCTGCTGGCCATTTACATCCTGCCAATCAGCATAACAAGGCTCCCTGTTCTCCATATCCTGTCCTACCTTTCTGGATTTTACACTTTTTTTCAGATGGCCCTTTTGCCCGGGGGGCAGTGAGACTTCATTGTAGTGCAGATTTCCTTTACAGGCTTGCTTGGTTGGCTAAAAAGGGCGTATGCGTTTTTTCCTGAATATATTCAGGAAAAAACGCATACGCCCTTTTTGGCCAAGTGCATCATTGTCGACGTTATGCCTCTTTTCCTATGCTTTCAGGGCAATTCCAGTCTACCCCTGCAATCGTTTTCCTGAAATTCTGCCCCGCTTTCAAATCCCCTTCGCAGGCTTACTTCAATATATTTTTGGAGGATAGCTGTCATTTATAACTCTGCAGGTTTGTGAATTACAGTGCACCTGAGCTCCTTTCTTCAACTCGCTTTCTTGTGAGCTGGGCACAAAACCGCAGGATTGCTTCAGGCCATAATCTGTTTTCAGCAGGGCACGCTGAGCCTTTGTTTAATTCCTCTTCCTGGTGGGCAATGAGCATTACCTTTGCCCATGCAGACACCTACGGCTAGTCTCTCATTGGTTCTCCCTATTCCTGTTCATCTTGCACAGAAATTGCAAGCTGTGCCAAAGAGGAGGTTAAAGGCACTGACTCTCCAAGCGGGGAGAGTGTTAGTAAAGCATCTGGAATGGTGAACCCGAGGACCAGGATACGAAAACTGAGATGCATTTTAAATCGTTTCCCAATCACACGGTGGACGATACTCTGGGTTTCCCATGCATGTTTTAGCTGGAGGAAGAATGCCTTGAACCTGGAGAGTTGAGACCCATGGAATGGGTACCATGCAGTATGACTTCAAAGGGTCTGCATTTGCTCACCGAGACTCACCAGTGCTATCAGCCTGAAGTGTCCAGCCTTATGTCTCAACCAGCTCTGGGTGTAGATGTGGTCAATCCCGGGTGCATCACATGCCCTGAG
This sequence comes from Phocoena phocoena, assembly GCF_963924675.1. Classification (NCBI taxonomy): domain Eukaryota; kingdom Metazoa; phylum Chordata; class Mammalia; order Artiodactyla; family Phocoenidae; genus Phocoena; species Phocoena phocoena. The sequence goes on along the minus strand of NW_027077576.1, from coordinate 141,274 downwards.
TGAATTATTTAAGAATTGCTCTCTATTTCACTGTCTTTGTGTTTTGTTTTCGAAGTTTATTTTGATAATGGGATTTATCGGATTTTCACTGCTGCGTTTCGGCCGCTGTACACACGCTTGATTCTATTACGGAGACATATATATCCATGGGTTTTAAGGTTCTTCCTAGTCAGGTATATTCCTAGGCGTTGAATATGTGGTGTTGGGTCCATTTCGTTGAGCAAGGAGTAGGTCTTGCCTATTACATATTCGGCTTATGGAAAGTTATCTGTGCTAATTTCAGCCTCTGGTTTTATGCAGCACCCCAAGCACCTTTCCCCATAAGCAAGCACTAGTTGGTTTTCTAAATTTGACACCCTGTTCTGTTTTGTAATTCAGTTCATGTGTAGTCAAGTTTACATTCCGTGTATTAGTGATATCTTATGATGTTTCTTTTTCTGTGTGACGTAGTTCACGTAGAATCACCGTACCTGCATCCACTCACTATGCCGCTACGGGCCTGATGACACAGATTTCATTGCTGAGTGATATTGCATTGTACGTACGTGCCACAACTTCTTTATCCATTTTTTAATTTCTGGGATATTTACCTGATACTGTAGACGAGCTTCTTGTGAACACAGCCGTCCCAAATATTGGGGTGGCTGTCTGTTTTTGATTTTAATTTCCGTAAGCTATAGGACCATAAGTGGAAGTGCCATAGGCTGTGTTGCTTTGTTTCTTACGTGTTTCAGGAAACACCATACACTTCTCCAGGGTGGCTGCAGGCAATTTACATCCTGCCACTCAGCATAACAAGGCTCACTGTTCTCCATATCCTGTCCTACCTTTCTGGATTTTACACTTTTTTCAGATGGCCCTTTTGCCCGGGGGGCAGTGAGACTTCATTGTAGTGCAGATTTCCTTTACAGGCTTGCTTGGTTGGCCAAAAAGGGCGTATGCGTTTTTTCCTGAATATATTCAGGAAAAAACGCATACGCTCTTTTTGGCCAACTGCATCATTGTCGACGTTGTGCCTCTTTTCCTATGCTTTCAGGGCAATTCCAGTCTACCCCCTGCAATCGTTTTCCTGTAATTCTGCCCCGCTTTCAAGTCCCCTTCGCAGGCTTACTTCAATATATTTTTGGAGGATAGCTGTCATTTATAACTCTGCAGGTTTGTGAAGTACAGTGCCCCTGAGCTCCTTTCTTCAACTCGCTTTCTTGTGAGCTGGGCACAAAACCGCAGGATTGCTTCAGGCACTAATCTGTTTCCGGCAGGGCACACTGAGCCTTTGTTTAATTCCTCTTCCTGTTCGTCAATGAGCGTTACATTTGCCCGTGCAGACACCTACAGCTAGTCTCTCATTGGTTCTCCCTATTCCTGTTCATCTTGCACAGAAATTGCAAGCTGTGCCAAACAGTAGGTTAAAGGCACTGACTCTCCAAGCAGGGAGAGTTTTAGTAAAGCATCTGGAATGGTGAACCCGAGGACCGGGATACGAAAACTGAGATGCATTTTAAATCGTTTCCCAATCACACAGTGGACCATACTGTGGGTTTCCCATGCATGTTTTAGCTGGAGGAAGAATCCCTTGAACCTGAAGAGTTGGGACCCATGGAATAGGTACCATGCAGTATGACTTCAAAGGGTCTGCATTTGCTCACCGAAACTCACCAATGCTATCAGCCTGAAGTGTCCAGCCTTATGTCTCAACCAGCTCTGGGTGTAGATGTGGTCAATCCCGGTTGCATCACATGCCCTGAGTGAATTATTTAAGAATTGCTCTCTATTTCACTGTCTTTGTGTTTTGTTTTCGAAATTTATTTTGATAATGGGATTTATCGGATTTTCACTGCTGCGTATCGGCCGCAGTACACACGCTTGATTCTCTTACGGAGACATATATATCCATGGGTTTTAATATTCTTCCTAGTCAGGTATATTACTAGGCGTTGAATATGTGGTGTTGAGTCCATTTCGTTGAGCAAGGAGTAGGTCTTGTCTATTACATATTTGTCTTATGGAATGTTATCTGTGCTAATTTCAGTCCCTGGTTTTATGCAGCACCCCAAGGCACCTTTCCCCATAAGCAAGCACTAGTTGGTTTTCTAAATTTGAGACCCTGTTGTGTTTTGTAATACAGTTCATGTGTAGTCAAGTTTACATTCCGTGTATTAGTGATATCTTATGATGTTTCTTTTTCTGTGTGACGTAGTTCACGTAGAATCACCGTACCTGCATCCACTCACTATGCCGCTACGGGCCTGATGACACAGATTTCATTGCTGAGTGATATTGCATTGTACGTATGTGCCACAACTTCTTTATCCATTTTTTGCTTTCTGGGATATTTACCTGATACTGTAGACGAGCTTCTTGTGAACACAGCCGTCCCAAATATTGGGGTGGCTGTCTGTTTTCGATTTTAATTTCCGTAAGCTATAGGACCATAAGTGGAAGTGCCATAGGCTGTGTTGCTTTGTTTCTTACGTGTTTCAGGAAACACCATACACTTCTCCAGGGTGGCTGCTGGCAATTTACATCCTGCCAATCAGCATAACAAGGCTCTCTGTTCTCCATATCCGGTCCTACCTTTCTGGATTTTACACTTTTTTCAGATGGCCCTTTTGCCCGGGGGGCAGTGAGACTTCATTGTAGTGCAGATTTCATTTACAGGCTTGCTTGGTTGGCCAAAAAGGGCGTATGCGTTTTTTCCTGAATATATTCAGGAAAAAACGCATACGCCCTTTTTGGCCAAGTGCATCATTGTCGACGTTGTGCCTCTTTTCCTATGCTTTCAGGGCAATTACAGTCTACCCCCTGCAATCGTTTTCCTGAAATTCTGCCCCGCTTTCAAGTCCCCTTCGCAGGCTTACTTCAATATATTTTTGGAGGATAGCTGTCATTTATAACTCTACAGGTTTGTGAATTACAGTGCCCCTGAGCTCCTTTCTTCAACTCGCTTTCTTGTGAGCTGGGCACAAAACCGCAGGATTGCTTCAGGTCCTAATCTGTTTTCAGCAGGACACGCTGAGCCTTTGTTTAATTCCTCTTCCTGGTGGGCAATGAGCACTACCTTTGCCCGTGCAGACACCTACGGCTAGTCTCTCATTGGTTCTCCCTATTGCTGTTCATCTTGCACAGAAATTGCAAGCTGTGCCAAAGAGGAGGTTAAAGGCACTGACTCTCCAAGCGGGGAGAGTGTTAGTAAAGCATCTGGAATGGTGAACCCGAGGACCAGGATACGAAAGCTGAGATGCATTTTAAATCGTTTCCCTATCACACGGTGGACGATACTCTGGGTTTCCCATGCATGTTTTAGCTGGAGGAAGAATGCCTTGAACCTGGAGAGTTGAGACCCATGGAATGGGTACCATGCAGTATGACTTCAAAGGGTCTGCATTTGCTCACCGAGACTCACCAATGCTATCAGCCTGAAGTGTCCAGCCTTATGTCTCAACCAGCTCTGGGTGTAGATGTGGTCAATCCTCGTTGCATCACATGCCCTGAGTGAATTATTTAAGAATTGCTCTCTATTTCACTGTCTTTGTGTTTTGTTTTCGAAATTTATTTTGATAATGGGATTTATCGGATTTTCACTGCTGCGTTTCGGCCGCTGTACACACGCTTGATTCTATTACGGAGACATATATATCCATGGGTTTTAAGATTCTTCCTAGTCAGGTATATTCCTAGGCGTTGAATATGTGGTGTTGGGTCCATTTCGTTGAGCAAGGAGTAGGTCTTGCCTATTACATATTTGGCTTATGGAAAGTTATCTGTGCTAATTTCAGCCTCTGGTTTTATGCAGCACCCCAAGCCACCTTTCCCTATAAGCAAGCACTAGTTGGTTTTCTAAATTTGACACCCTGTTCTGTTTTGTAATTCAGTTCATGTGTAGTCAAGTTTACATTCCGTGTATTAGTGATATCTTATGATGTTTCTTTTTCTGTGTGACGTAGTTCACGTAGAATCACCGTACCTGCATCCACTCACTATGCCGCTACGGGCCTGATGACACAGATTTCATTGCTGAGTGATATTGCATTGTACGTACGTGCCACAACTTCTTTATCCATTTTTTGATTTCTGGGATATTTACCTGATACTGTAGACGAGCTTCTTGTGAACACAGCCGTCCCAAATATTGGGGTGGCTGTCTGTTTTTGATTTTAATTTCCGTAAGCTATAGGACCATAAGTGGAAGTGCCATAGGTTGTGTTGCTTTGTTTCTTACGTGTTTCAGGAAACACCATACACTTCTCCAGGGTGGCTGCTGGCAATTTACATCCTGCCAATCAGCATAACAAGGCTCCCTGTTCTCCATATCCTGTCCTACCTTTCTGGATTTTACACTTTTTTCAGATGGCCCTTTTGCCCGGGGCGGCAGTGAGATTTCATTGTAGTGAGGATTTCCTTTACAGGCTTGCTTGGTTGGCCAAAAAGGGCGTATGCGTTTTTTCCTGAATATATTCAGGAAAAAACGCATACGCCCTTTTTGGCCAAGTGCATCATTGTCGACGTTGTGCCTCTTTTCCTATGCTTTCAGGGCAATTCCAGTCTACACCCTGCAATTGTTTTCCTGAAATTCTGCCCCGCTTTCAAGTCCCCTTCGCAGGCTTACTTCAATATATTTTTGGAGGATAGCTGTCATTTATAACTCTGCAGGTTTGTGAAGTACAGTGCCCCTGAGCTCCTTTCTTCAACTCGCTTTCTTGTGAGCTGGGCACAAAACCGCAGGATTGCTTCAGGCCCTAATCTGTTTTCAGCAGGACACGCTGAGCCTTTGTTTAATTCCTCTTCCTGGTGGGCAATGAGCATTACATTTGCCCGTGCAGACACCTACAGCTAGTCTCTCATTGGTTCTCCCTATTCCTGTTCATCTTGCACAGAAATTGCAAGCTGTGCCAAACAGCAGGTTAAAGGCACTGACTCTCCAAGCGGGGAGAGTGTTAGTAAAGCATCTGGAATGGTGAACCCGAGAACCAGGATACGAAAACTGAGATGCATTTTAAATCGTTTCCCAATCACACGGTAGATGATACTCTGTGTTTCTCATGCATGTTTTAGCTGGAGGAAGAATGCCTTGAACCTGGAGAGTTGGAACCCATGGAATGGGTACCATGCAGTATGACTTCAAAGGGCCTGCATTTGCTCACCGAAACTCACCAGTGCTATCAGCCTGAAGTGTCCAGCCTTATGTCTCAACCAGCTCTGGGTGTAGATGTGGTCAATCCCGGTTGCATCACATGCCCTGAGTGAATTATTTAAGAATTGCTCTCTATTTCACTGTCTTTGTGTTTTGTTTTCGAAATTTATTTTAATAATGGGATTTATCGGATTTTCACTGCTGCGTTTCGGCCGCTGTACACACGCTTGATTCTCTTACGGAGACATATATATCCATGGGTTTTAAGATTCTTCCTAGTCAGGTATACTCCTAGGCGTTGAATATGTGGTGTTGGGTCCATTTCGTTGAGCAAGGAGTAGGTCTTGTCTATTACATATTTGGCTTATGGAAAGTTATCTGTGCTAATTTCAGTCTCTAGTTTTATGCAGCACCCCAACGCACCTTTCCCCATAAGCAAGCACTAGTTGGTTTTCTAAATTTGAGACCCTGTTCTGTTTTGTAATTCAGTTCATGTGTAGTCAAGTTTACATTCCGTGTATTAGTGATATCTTATGATGTTTCTTTTTCTGTGTGATGTAGTTCACGTAGAATCACCGTACCTGCATCCACTCACTATGCCGCTACGGGCCTGATGACACAGATTTCATTGCTGAGTGATATTGCATTGTACGTACGTGCCACAACTTCTTTATCCATTTTTTGCTTTCTGGGATATTTACCTGATACTGTAGACGAGCTTCTTGTGAACACAGCCGTCCCAAATATTGGGGTGGCTGTCTGTTTTTGATTTTAATTTCCGTAAGCTATAGGACCATAAGTGGAAGTGCCATAGGCTGTGTTGCTTTGTTTCTTACGTGTTTCAGGAAACACCATACACTTCTCCAGGGTGGCTGCTGGCAATTTACATCCTGCCAATCAGCATAACAAGGCTCCCTGTTCTCCATATCCTGTCCTACCTTTCTGGATTTTACACTTTTTTCAGATGGCCCTTTTGCCCGGGGGGGCAGTGAGATTTCATTGTAGTGAGGATTTCCTTTACAGGCTTGCTTGGTTGGCCAAAAAGGGCGTATGCGTTTTTTCCTGAATATATTCAGGAAAAAACGCATACGCCCTTTTTGGCCAAGTGCATCATTGTCGACGTTCTGCCTCTTTTCCTATGCTTTCAGGGCAATTCCAGTCTACACCCTGCAATCGTTTTCCTGAAATTCAGCCCCGCTTTCAAGTCCCCTTCGCAGGCTTACTTCAATATATTTTTGGAGGATAGCTGTCATTTATAACTCTGCAGGTTTGTGAAGTACAGTGCCCCTGAGCTCCTTTCTTCAACTCGCTTTCTTGTGAGCTGGGCACAAAACCGCAGGATTGCTTCAGGCCCTAATCTGTTTCCAGCAGGGCACACTGAGCCTTTGTTTAATTCCTCTTCCTGGTGGGCAATGAGCGTTACATTTGCCCGTGCAGACACCTACAGCTAGTCTCTCATTGGTTCTCCCTATTCCTGTTCATCTTGCACAGAAATGGCAAGCTGTGCCAAACAGGAGGTTAAAGGCACTGACTCTCCAAGCGGGGAGAGTGTTAGTAAAGCATCTGGAATGGTGAACCCGAGGACCAGGATACGAAAACTGAGATGCATTTTAAATCGTTTCCCAATCACATGGTGGACAATACTCTGGGTTTCCCATGCATGTTTTAGCTGGAGGAAGAATGCCTTGAACCTGGAGAGTTGGGACCCATGGAATGGGTACCATGCAGTATGACTTCAAAGGGTCTGCATTTGCTCACCGAAACTCACCAATGCTATCAGCCTGAAGTGTCCAGCCTTATGTCTCAACCAGCTCTGGGTGTAGATGTGGTCAATCCCGGTTGCATCACAATCCCTGAGTGAATTATTTAAGAATTGCTCTCTATTTCACTGTCTTTGTGTTTTGTTTTCGAAATTTATTTTGATAATGGGATTTATCGGATTTTCACTGCTGCATTTCCACCGCTGTACACACGCTTGATTCTCTTACGGAGACATATATATCCATGGGTGTTAAGATTCTTCCTAGTCAGGTATATCCCTAGGCGTTGAATATGTGGTGTTGGGTCCATTTCGTTGAGCAAGGAGTAGGTCTTGTCTATTACATATTTGGCTTATGGAAAGTTATCTGTGCTAATTTCAGTCTCTGGTTTTATGCAGCACCCCAACGCACCTTTTCCCATAAGCAAGCACTATTTGGTTTTCCAAATTTGAGACCCTGTTCTGTTTTGTAATTCAGTTCATGTGTAGTCAAGTTTACATTCCGTGTATTCGTGATATCTTATGATGTTTCTTTTTCTGTGTGACGTAGTTCACGTAGAATCACCGTACCTGCATCCACTTACTATCCCGCTACGGGCCTGTTGACATAGATTTCATTGCTGAGTGATATTGCATTGCAGGTACGTGCCACAACTTCTTTATCCATTTTTTGCTTTCTGGGATATTTACCTGATACTGTAGACGAGCTTCTTGTGAACACAGCCGTCCCAAATATTGGGGTGGCTGTCTGTTTTTGATTTTAATTTCCGTAAGCTATAGGACCATAAGTGGAAGTGCCATAGGCTGTGTTGCTTTGTTTCTTACGTGTTTCAGGAAACACCATACACTTCACCAGGGTGGCTGCTGGCAATTTACATCCTGCCAATCAGCATAACAAGGCTCCCTGTTCTCCATATCCTGTCCTACCTTTCTGGATTTTACACTTTTTTCAGATGGCCCTTTTGCCCGGGGGGGCAGTGTGATTTCATTGTAGTGCAGATTTCCTTTACAGGCTTGCTTGGTTGGCCAAATATATTCAGGAAAAAACGCATACGCCCTTTTTGGCCAAGTGCATCATTGTCGACGTTGTGCCTCTTTTCCTATGCTTTCAGGGCAATTCCAGTCTACCCCCTGCAATCGTTTTCCTGAAATTCAGCCCCGCTTTCAAGTCCCCTTCGCAGGCTTACTTCAATATATTTTTGGAGGATAGCTGTCATTTATAACTCTGCAGGTTTGTGAAGTACAGTGCCCCTGAGCTCCTTTCTTCAACTCGCTTTCTTGTGAGATGGGCACAAAACCGCAGGATTGCTTCAGGCCCTAATCTGTTTCCAGCAGGGCACACTGAGCCTTTGTTTAATTCCTCTTCCTGGTGGGCAATGAGCGTTACATTTGCCCGTGCAGACACCTACAGCTAGTCTCTCATTGGTTCTCCCTATTCTTGTTCATCTTGCACAGAAATGGCAAGCTGTGCCAAACACGAGGTTAAAGGCACTGACTCTCTAAGCGGGGAGAGTGTTAGTAAAGCATCTGGAACGGTGAACACGAGGACCAGGATACGAAAACTGAGATGCATTTTAACTCGTTTCCCAATCACACGGTGGACAATACTCTGGATTTCCCATGCATGTTTTAGCTAGAGGAAGAATGCCTTGAACCTGGAGAGTTGGGACCCATGGAATGGGTACCATGCAGTATGACTTCAAAGGGTCTGCATTTGCTCACCGAAACTCACCAATGCTATCTGCCTGAAGTGTCCAGCCTTATGTCTCAACCAGCTCTGGGTGTAGATGTGGTCAATCCCGGTTGCATCACATGCCCTTAGTGAATTAGTTAAGAATTGCTCTCTATTTCACTGTTTTTGTGTTTTGTTTTCGAAATTTATTTTGATAATGGGATTTATCGGATTTTCACTGCTGCGTTTCGGCCGCTGTACACACGCTTGATTCTCTTACGGAGACATATATATCCATGGGTTTATGATTCTTCCTAGTCAGGTATATTCCTAGGCGTTGAATATGTGGTGTTGAGTCCATTTCGTTGAGCAAGGAGTAGGTCTTGTCTATTACATATTTGGCTTATGGAATGTTATCTGTGCTAATTTCAGTCTCTGGTTTTATGCAGCACCCCAACGCACCTTTCCCCATAAGCAAGCACTAGTTGGTTTTCTAAATTTGAGACCCTGTTCTGTTTTGTAATTCAGTTCATGTGTAGTCAAGTTTACATTCCGTGTATTAGTGATATCTTATGAGGTTTCTTTTTCTGTGTGACGTAGTTCACGTAGAATCACCGTACCTGCATCCACTTACTATGCCGCTACGGGCTTGATGACACAGATTTCATTGCTGAGTGATATTGCATTGCACGTACGTGCCACAACTTCTTTATCCATTTTTTGCTTTCTGGGATATTTACCTGATACTGTAGACGAGCTTCTTGTGAACACAGCCGTCCCAAATATTGGGGTGGCTGTCTGTTTTTGATTTTAATTTCCGTAAGCTATAGGACCATAAGTGGAAGTGCCATAGGCTGTGTTGCTTTGTTTCTTACGTGTTTCAGAAAACACCATACACTTCTCCAGGGTGGCTGCTGGCAATTTACATCCTGCCAATCAGCATAACAAGGCTCCCTGTTCTCCATATCCTGTCCTACCTTTCTGGATTTTACACTTTTTTCAGATTGCCCTTTTGCCCGTGGGGGCAGTGAGATTTCATTGTAGTGCAGATTTCCTTTACAGGCTTGCTTGGTTGGCCAAAAAGGGCGTATGCGTTTTTTCCTGAATATATTCAGGAAATATATTCAGGAAAAAACGCATACGCCCTTTTTGGCCAAGTGCATCATTGTCGACGTTCTGCCTCTTTTCCTATGCTTTCAGGGCAATTCCAGTCTACCCCCTGCAATCGTTTTCCTGAAATTCAGCCCCGCTTTCAAGTCCCCTTCGCAGGCTTACTTCAATATATTTTTGGAGGATAGCTGTCATTTATAACTCTGCAGGTTTGTGAAGTACAGTGCCCCTGAGCTCCTTTCTTCAACTCGCTTTCTTGTGAGCTGGGCACAAAACCGCAGGATTGCTTCAGGCCCTAATCTGTTTCCAGCAGGGCACACTGAGCCTCTGTTTAATTCCTCTTCCTGGTGGGCAATGAGCGTTACATTTGCCCGTGCAGACACCTACAGCTAGTCTCTCATTGGTTCTCCCTATTCCTGCTCATCTAGCACAGAAATGGCAAGCTGTGCCAAATAGGAGGTTAAAGGCACTGACTCTCCAAGCGGGGAGAGTGTTAGTAAAGCATCTGGAATGGTGAACCCGAGGACAAGGATACGAAAACTGAGATGCATTTTAAATCGTTTCCCAATCACATGGTGGACAATACTCTGGGTTTCCCATGCATGTTTTAGCTGGAGGAAGAATGCCTTGAACCTGGAGAGTTGGGACCCATGGAATGGGTACCATGCAGTATGACTTCAAAGGGTCTGCATTTGCTCACCGAAACTCACCAATGCTATCAGCCTGAAGTGTCCAGCCTTATGTCTCAACCAGCTCTGGGTGTAGATGTGGTCAATCCCGGTTGCATCACAATCCCTGAGTGAATTATTTAAGAATTGCTCTCTATTTCACTGTCTTTGTGTTTTGTTTTCGAAATTTATTTTGATAATGGGATTTATCGGATTTTCACTGCTGCATTTCCACCGCTGTACACACGCTTGATTCTCTTACGGAGACATATATATCCATGGGTGTTAAGATTCTTCCTAGTCAGGTATATCCCTAGGCGTTGAATATGTGGTGTTGGGTCCATTTCGTTGAGCAAGGAGTAGGTCTTGTCTATTACATATTTGGCTTATGGAAAGTTATCTGTGCTAATTTCAGTCTCTGGTTTTATGCAGCACCCCAACGCACCTTTTCCCATAAGCAAGCACTATTTGGTTTTCCAAATTTGAGACCCTGTTCTGTTTTGTAATTCAGTTCATGTGTAGTCAAGTTTACATTCCGTGTATTCGTGATATCTTATGATGTTTCTTTTTCTGTGTGACGTAGTTCACGTAGAATCACCGTACCTGCATCCACTTACTATCCCGCTACGGGCCTGTTGACATAGATTTCATTGCTGAGTGATATTGCATTGCAGGTACGTGCCACAACTTCTTTATCCATTTTTTGCTTTCTGGGATATTTACCTGATACTGTAGACGAGCTTCTTGTGAACACAGCCGTCCCAAATATTGGGGTGGCTGTCTGTTTTTGATTTTAATTTCCGTAAGCTATAGGACCATAAGTGGAAGTGCCATAGGCTGTGTTGCTTTGTTTCTTACGTGTTTCAGGAAACACCATACACTTCACCAGGGTGGCTGCTGGCAATTTACATCCTGCCAATCAGCATAACAAGGCTCCCTGTTCTCCATATCCTGTCCTACCTTTCTGGATTTTACACTTTTTTCAGATGGCCCTTTTGCCCGGGGGGGCAGTGTGATTTCATTGTAGTGCAGATTTCCTTTACAGGCTTGCTTGGTTGGCCAAATATATTCAGGAAAAAACGCATACGCCCTTTTTGGCCAAGTGCATCATTGTCGACGTTGTGCCTCTTTTCCTATGCTTTCAGGGCAATTCCAGTCTACCCCCTGCAATCGTTTTCCTGAAATTCAGCCCCGCTTTCAAGTCCCCTTCGCAGGCTTACTTCAATATATTTTTGGAGGATAGCTGTCATTTATAACTCTGCAGGTTTGTGAAGTACAGTGCCCCTGAGCTCCTTTCTTCAACTCGCTTTCTTGTGAGATGGGCACAAAACCGCAGGATTGCTTCAGGCCCTAATCTGTTTCCAGCAGGGCACACTGAGCCTTTGTTTAATTCCTCTTCCTGGTGGGCAATGAGCGTTACATTTGCCCGTGCAGACACCTACAGCTAGTCTCTCATTGGTTCTCCCTATTCTTGTTCATCTTGCACAGAAATGGCAAGCTGTGCCAAACACGAGGTTAAAGGCACTGACTCTCTAAGCGGGGAGAGTGTTAGTAAAGCATCTGGAACGGTGAACACGAGGACCAGGATACGAAAACTGAGATGCATTTTAACTCGTTTCCCAATCACACGGTGGACAATACTCTGGATTTCCCATGCATGTTTTAGCTAGAGGAAGAATGCCTTGAACCTGGAGAGTTGGGACCCATGGAATGGGTACCATGCAGTATGACTTCAAAGGGTCTGCATTTGCTCACCGAAACTCACCAATGCTATCTGCCTGAAGTGTCCAGCCTTATGTCTCAACCAGCTCTGGGTGTAGATGTGGTCAATCCCGGTTGCATCACATGCCCTTAGTGAATTAGTTAAGAATTGCTCTCTATTTCACTGTTTTTGTGTTTTGTTTTCGAAATTTATTTTGATAATGGGATTTATCGGATTTTCACTGCTGCGTTTCGGCCGCTGTACACACGCTTGATTCTCTTACGGAGACATATATATCCATGGGTTTATGATTCTTCCTAGTCAGGTATATTCCTAGGCGTTGAATATGTGGTGTTGAGTCCATTTCGTTGAGCAAGGAGTAGGTCTTGTCTATTACATATTTGGCTTATGGAATGTTATCTGTGCTAATTTCAGTCTCTGGTTTTATGCAGCACCCCAACGCACCTTTCCCCATAAGCAAGCACTAGTTGGTTTTCTAAATTTGAGACCCTGTTCTGTTTTGTAATTCAGTTCATGTGTAGTCAAGTTTACATTCCGTGTATTAGTGATATCTTATGAGGTTTCTTTTTCTGTGTGACGTAGTTCACGTAGAATCACCGTACCTGCATCCACTTACTATGCCGCTACGGGCTTGATGACACAGATTTCATTGCTGAGTGATATTGCATTGCACGTACGTGCCACAACTTCTTTATCCATTTTTTGCTTTCTGGGATATTTACCTGATACTGTAGACGAGCTTCTTGTGAACACAGCCGTCCCAAATATTGGGGTGGCTGTCTGTTTTTGATTTTAATTTCCGTAAGCTATAGGACCATAAGTGGAAGTGCCATAGGCTGTGTTGCTTTGTTTCTTACGTGTTTCAGAAAACACCATACACTTCTCCAGGGTGGCTGCTGGCAATTTACATCCTGCCAATCAGCATAACAAGGCTCCCTGTTCTCCATATCCTGTCCTACCTTTCTGGATTTTACACTTTTTTCAGATTGCCCTTTTGCCCGTGGGGGCAGTGAGATTTCATTGTAGTGCAGATTTCCTTTACAGGCTTGCTTGGTTGGCCAAAAAGGGCGTATGCGTTTTTTCCTGAATATATTCAGGAAATATATTCAGGAAAAAACGCATACGCCCTTTTTGGCCAAGTGCATCATTGTCGACGTTCTGCCTCTTTTCCTATGCTTTCAGGGCAATTCCAGTCTACCCCCTGCAATCGTTTTCCTGAAATTCAGCCCCGCTTTCAAGTCCCCTTCGCAGGCTTACTTCAATATATTTTTGGAGGATAGCTGTCATTTATAACTCTGCAGGTTTGTGAAGTACAGTGCCCCTGAGCTCCTTTCTTCAACTCGCTTTCTTGTGAGCTGGGCACAAAACCGCAGGATTGCTTCAGGCCCTAATCTGTTTCCAGCAGGGCACACTGAGCCTCTGTTTAATTCCTCTTCCTGGTGGGCAATGAGCGTTACATTTGCCCGTGCAGACACCTACAGCTAGTCTCTCATTGGTTCTCCCTATTCCTGCTCATCTAGCACAGAAATGGCAAGCTGTGCCAAATAGGAGGTTAAAGGCACTGACTCTCCAAGCGGGGAGAGTGTTAGTAAAGCATCTGGAATGGTGAACCCGAGGACAAGGATACGAAAACTGAGATGCATTTTAAATCGTTTCCCAATCACACGGTGGACGATACTCTGGGTTTCCCATGCATGTTTTAGCTGGAGGAAGAATGCCTTGAACCTGGAGAGTTGGGACCCATGGAATGGGTACCATGCAGTATGACTTCAAAGGGTCTGCATTTGCTCACCGAAACTCACCAGTGCTATCAGCCAGAAGTGTCCAGCCTTATGTCTCAACCAGCTCTGGGTGTAGATGTGGTCAATCCCGGTTGCATCACATGCCCTGAGTGAATTATTTAAGAATTGATCTCTATTTCACTGTCTTTGTGTTTTGTTTTCGAAATTTATTTTGATAATGGGATTTATCGGATTTTCACTGCTGCGTTTCGGCCACTGTACACACGCTTGATTCTCTTACGGAGACATATATATCCATGGGTTTTAAGATTCTTCCTAGTCAGGTATATTCCTAGGCGTTGAATATGTGGTGTTGAGTCCATGTCGTTGAGCAAGGAGTAGGTCTTGTCTATTACATATTTGGCTTATGGAAAGTTATCTGTGCTAATTTCAGTCTCTGGTTTTATGCAGCACCCCAAGGCACCTTTCCCCATAAGCAAGCACTAGTTGGTTTTCTAAATTTGAGACCCTGTTCTGTTTTGTAATTCAGTTCATGTGTAGTCAAGTTTACATTCCGTGTATTAGTGATATCTTATGATGTTTCTTTTTCTGTGTGACGTAGTTCACGTAGAATCACCGTACCTGCATCCACTTACTATGCCGCTACGGGCCTGATGACACAGATTTCATTGCTGAGTGATATTGCATTGAACGTACGTGCCACAACATCTTTATCCATTTTTTGCTTTCTGGGATATTTACCTGGTACTGTAGACGAGCTTCTTGGGAACACAGCCGTCCCAAACTTTGGGGTGGCTCTCCATTTTTGATTTTAATTTCCCTAAGCAATAGGACCATAATTCCAATTGCCATAGGCTGTGTTGCTTAATTTCTTACGTGTTTCAGGAAACACCATACACTTCTCCAGGGTGGCTGTTCACAATTTACATACTGCCAATCAGCATAACAAGGCTCCCTGTTCTCCATATCCTGTCCTACCTTTCTGGATTTTACACTTTTTTCGGATGGCCCGTTTGCCCGGGGGGGCAGTGAGATTTCATTGTAGTGCAGATTTCCTTTACAGGCTTGCTTGGTTGGCCAAAAAGGGCGTATGCGTTTTTTCCTGAATATATTCAGGAAAAAACGCATACGCCCTTTTTGGCCAAGTGCATCATTGTCGACGTTGTGCCTCTTTTCCTATGCTTACAGGGCAATTCCAGTCTACCCCCTGCAATCGTTTTCCTGAAATTCTGCCCCGCTTTCAAGTCCCCTTCGCAGGCTTACTTCAATATATTTTTGGAGGATAGCTGTCATTTATAACTCTGCAGGTTTGTGAAGTACAGTGCCCCTGAGCTCCTTTCTTCAACTCGCTTTCTTGTGAGCTGGGCACAAAACCGCAGGATTGCTTCAGGCCCTAATCTGTTTCCAGCAGGGCACACTGAGCCTTTGTTTAATTCCTCTTCCTGGTGGGCAATGAGCGTTACATTTGCCCGTGCAGACACCTATAGCTAGTCTCTCATTGGTTCTCCCTATTCCTGTTCATCTTGCACAGAAATTGCAAGCTGTGCCAAACAGGAGATTAAAGGCACTGACTCTCCAAGCAGGGAGAATGTTAGTAAATCATCTGGAATGGTGAACCCGAGGACCAGGATACGAAACCTGAGATGCATTTTAAATCGTTTCCCAATCACACGGTGGACCATACTGTGGGTTTCCTATGCATGTTTTAGCTGGAGGAAGAATCCCTTGAACCTGAAGAGTTGGGACCCATGGAATAGGTACCATGCAGTATGACTTCAAAGTGTCTGCATTTGCTCACCGAAACTCACCAATGCTATTAGCCTGAAGTGTCCAGCCTTATGTCGCAATCAGCTCTGGGTGTAGATGTGGTAAATCCCGGTTGCATCACATGCCCTGAGTGAATTATTTAAGAATTTCTCTCTATTTCACTGTCTTTGTGTTTTGTTTTCGAAATTTATTTTGATAATGGGATTTATCAGATTTTCACTGCTGCGTATCGGCCGCTGTACACATGCTTGATTCTCTTACGGAGACATATATATCCATGGGTTTTAAGATTCTTCCTAGTCAGGTATATACCTAGGCGTTGAATATGTGGTTTTGAGTCCATTTCGTTGAGCAAGGAGTAGGTCTTGTCTATTACATATTTGGCTTATGGAAAGTTATCTGTGCAAATTTCAGTCTCTGGTTTTATGCAGCACCCCAAGGCACCTTTCCCCATAAGCAAGCACTAGTTGGTTTTCTAAATTTGAGACCCTGTTCTGTTTTGTAATTCAGTTCATGTGTATTCAAGTTTACATTCCGTGTATTAGTGATATCTTATGATGTTTGTTTTTCTGTGTGACGTAGTTCACGTAGAATCACCGTACCTGCATCCACTGACTATGCCGCTTCGGGCCTGATGACACAGATTTCATTGCTGAGTGATATTGCATTGCACGTACGTGCCACAACTTCTTTATCCATTTTTTGCTTTCTGGGATATTTACCTGATACTGTAGACGAGCTTCTTGTGAACACAGCCGTCCCAAATATTGGGGTGGCTGTCTGTTTTTGATTTTAATTTCCGTAAGCTATAGGACCATAAGTGGAAGTGCCATAGGCTGTGTTGCTTTGTTTCTTACGTGTTTCAGGAAACACCATACACTTCTCCAGGGTGGCTGCTGGCAATTTACATCCTGCCAATCAGCATAACAAGGCTCCCTGTTCTCCATATCCTGTCCTACCTTTCTGGATTTTACACTTTTTTTCAGATGGCCCTTTTGCCCGGGGGGGCAGTGAGACTTCATTGTAGTGCAGATTTCCTTTACAGGCTTGCTTGGTTGGCCAAAAAGGGCGTATGCGTTTTTTCCTGAATATATTCAGGAAAAAACGCATACGCCCTTTTTGGCCAAGTGCATCATTGTCGACGTTGTGCCTCTTTTCCTATGCTTTCAGGGCAATTCCAGTCTACCCCCTGCAATCGTTTTCCTGAAATTCTGCCCCGCTTTCAAGTCCCCTTCGCAGGCTTACTTCAATATATTTTTGGAGGATAGCTGTCATTTATAACTCTGCAGGTTTGTGAATTACAGTGCCCCTGAGCTCCTTTCTTCAACTCGCTTTCTTGTGAGCTGGGCACAAAACCGCAGGATTGCTTCAGGCCCTAATCTGTTTCCGGCAGGGCATGCTGAGCCTTTGGTTAATTCCTCTTCCTGGTGGGAAATGAGCGTTACATTTGCCCGTGCAGACACCTACAGCTAGTCTCTCATTGGTTCTCCCTATTCCTGTTCATATTGCACAGAAATTGCAAGCTGTGCCAAACAGGAGGTTAAAGGCACTGACTCTCCGAGCAGGGAGAGTGTTAGTAAAGCATCTGGAATAGTGAACCCGAGGACCAGGATACGAAAACTGAGATGCATTTTAAATCGTTTCCGAATCACACGGTGGATGATACTCTGGGTTTCCCATGCATGTTTTAGCTGGAGGAAGAATCCCTTAAACCTGGAGAGTTGGGACCCATGGAATGGGTACCATGCAGTATGACTTCAAAGGGTCTGCATTTGCTCACCAAAACTCACAAATGCTATCAGCCTGAAGTGTCCAGCCTTATGTCTCAACCAGCTCTGGGTGTAGATGTGTTCAATCCCGGTTGCATCACATGCCCTGAGTGAATTATTTAAGAATTGCTCTCTATTTCACTGTCTTTGTGTTTTGTTTCGAAATTTATTTTGATAATGGGATTTATCGGATTTTCACTGCTGCGTTTCGGCCGCTGTACACACGCTTGATTCTCTTACGGAGACATATATATCCATGGGTTTTAAGATTCTTCCTAGTCAGGTATATTCCTAGGCGTTGAATATGTGGTGTTGGGTCCATTTCGTTGAGCAAGGAGTAGGTCTTGTCTATTACATATTTGGCTTATGGAAAGTTATCTGTGCTAATTTCAGTCTCTGGTTTTATGCAACACCCCAACGCACCTTTCCCCATAAGGAAGCAGTAGTTGGTTTTCTAAATTTGAGACCCTGTTCTGTTTTGTAATTCAGTTCATGTGTAGTCAAGTTTACATTCCGTGTATTAGTGATATCTTATGATGTTTCTTTTTCTGTGTGACGTAGTTCACGTAGAATCACCGTACCTGCATCCACTCACTATGCCGCTACGGGCCTGATGACACAGATTTCATTGCTGAGTGATATTGCATTGTACGTACGTGCCACAACTTCTTTATCCATTTTTTGCTTTCTGGGATATTTACCTGATACTGTAGACGAGCTTCTTGTGTACACAGCCGTCCCAAATATTGGGGTGGCTGTCTGTTTTTGATTTTAATTTCTGTAAGCTATAGGACCATAAGTGGAAGTGCCACAGGCTGTGTTGCTTTGTTTCTTACGTGTTTCGGGAAACACCATACACTTCTCCAGGGTGGCTGCTGGCAATTTACATCCTGCCAATCAGCATAACAAGGCTCCCTGTTCTCCATATCCTGTCCTACATTTCTGGATTTTACACTGTTTTCAGATGGCCCTTTTGCCCGGGGAGCAGTGAGACTTCATTGTAGTGCAGATTTCCTTTACAGGCTTGCTTGCTTGGCCAAAAAGGGCGTATGCGTTTTTTTCTGAATATATTCAGGAAAAAACGCATACGCCCTTTTTGGCCAAGTGCATCATTGTCGACGTTCTGCCTCTTTTCCTATGCTTTCTGGGCAATTCCAGTCTACCCCCTGCAATCGTTTTCCTGAAATTCTGCCCCGCTTTCAAGTCCCCTTCGCAGGCTTACTTCAATATATTTTTGGAGGCTAGCTGTCATTTATAACTCTGCAGGTTTGTGAATTACAGTGCCCCTGAGCTCCTTTCTTCAACTCGCTTTCTTGTGAGCTGGGCACAAAACCGCAGGATTGCTTCAGGCCCTAATCTGTTTCCGGCAGGGCATGCTGAGCCTTTGGTTAATTCCTCTTCCTGGTGGGAAATGAGCGTTACATTTGCCCGTGCAGACACCTACAGCTAGTCTCTCATTGGTTCTCCCTATTCCTGTTCATCTTGCACAGAAATTGCAAGCTGTGCCAAACAGGAGGTTAAAGGCACTGACTCTCCGAGCAGGGAGAGTGTTAGTAAAGCATCTGGAATAGTGAACCCGAGGACCAGGATACGAAAACTGAGATGCATTTTAAATCGTTTCCGAATCACACGGTGGATGATACTCTGGGTTTCCCATGCATGTTTTAGCTGGAGGAAGAATCCCTTAAACCTGGAGAGTTGGGACCCATGGAATGGGTACCATGCAGTATGACTTCAAAGGGTCTGCATTTGCTCACCAAAACTCACAAATGCTATCAGCCTGAAGTGTCCAGCCTTATGTCTCAACCAGCTCTGGGTGTAGATGTGGTAAATCCCGGTTGCATCACATGCCCTGAGTGAATTATTTAAGAATTGCTCTCTATTTCACTGTCTTTGTGTTTTGTTTTCGAAATTTATTTTGATAATGGGATTTATCGGATTTTCACTGCTGCGTTTCGGCCGCTGTACACACGCTTGATTCTCTTACGGAGACATATATATCCATGGGTTTTAAGATTCTTCCTAGTCAGGTATATTCCTAGGCGTTGAATATGTGGTGTTGGGTCCATTTCGTTGAGCAAGGAGTAGGTCTTGTCTATTACATATTTGGCTTATGGAAAGTTATCTGTGCTAATTTCAGTCTCTGGTTTTATGCAACACCCCAACGCACCTTTCCCCATTAGCAAGCAGTAGTTGGTTTTCTAAATTTGAGACCCTGTTCTGTTTTGTAATTCAGTTCATGTGTAGTCAAGTTTACATTCCGTGTATTAGTGATATCTTATGATGTTTCTTTTTCTGTGTGACGTAGTTCACGTAGAATCACCGTACCTGCATCCACTCACTATGCCGCTACGGGCCTGATGACACAGATTTCATTGCTGAGTGATATTGCATTGTACGTACGTGCCACAACTTCTTTATCCATTTTTTGCTTTCTGGGATATTTACCTGATACTGTAGACGAGCTTCTTGTGTACACAGCCGTCCCAAATATTGGGGTGGCTGTCTGTTTTTGATTTTAATTTCTGTAAGCTATAGGACCATAAGTGGAAGTGCCACAGGCTGTGTTGCTTTGTTTCTTACGTGTTTCGGGAAACACCATACACTTCTCCAGGGTGGCTGCTGGCAATTTACATCCTGCCAATCAGCATAACAAGGCTCCCTGTTCTCCATATCCTGTCCTACATTTCTGGATTTTACACTTTTTTCAGATGGCCCTTTTGCCCGGGGGGCAGTGAGACTTCATTGTAGTGCAGATTTCCTTTACAGGCTTGCTTGCTTGGCCAAAAAGGGCGTATGCGTTTTTTTCTGAATATATTCAGGAAAAAACGCATACGCCCTTTTTGGCCAAGTGCATCATTGTCGACGTTCTGCCTCTTTTCCTATGCTTTCTGGGCAATTCCAGTCTACCCCCTGCAATCGTTTTCCTGAAATTCTGCCCCGCTTTCAAGTCCCCTTCGCAGGCTTACTTCAATATATTTTTGGAGGCTAGCTGTCATTTATAACTCTGCACGTTTGTGAATTACAGTGCCCCTGAGCTCCTTTCTTCAACTCGCTTTCTTGTGAGCTGGGCACAAAACCGCAGGATTGTTTCAGGCCCTAATCTGTTTCCAGCAGGGCACACTGAGCCTTTGTTTAATTCCTCTTCCTGGTTGGCAATGAGCGTTACATTTGCCCCTGCAGACACCTACAGCTAGTCTCTCATTGGTTCTCCCTATTCCTGTTCATCTTGCACAGAAATTGAAAGCTGTGTCAAAGAGGAGGTTAAAGGCACTGACTCTCCAAGCGGGGAGAGTGTTAGTAAAGCATCTGGAATGGTGAACCCGAGGACCAGGATACGAAAACTGAGATGCATTTTAAATCGTTTCCCAATCACATGGTGGACGATACTCTGGGTTTCCCATGCATGTTTTAGCTGGAGGAAGAATCCCTTGAACCTGGAGAGTTGGGACCCATGGAATGGGTACCATGCAGTATGACTTCAAAGGGTCTGCATTTGCTCACCGAAACTCACCAATGCTATCAGCCTGAAGTGTCCAGCCTTATGTCTCAACCAGCTCTGGGTGTAGATGTGTTAAATCCCGGTTGCATCACATGCCCTGAGTGAATTATTTAAGAATTGCTCTCTATTTCACTGTCTTTGTGTTTTGTTTTTGAAATTTATTTTGATAATGGGATTTATCGGATTTTCACTGCTGCCTTTATGCCGCTGTACACACGCTTGATTCTCTTATGGAGACATATAAATCCATGGGTTTTAAGATTCTTCCTAGTCAGGTATATTCCTAGGCGTTGAATATGTGGTGTTGAGTCCATTTCGTTGAGCAAGGAGTAGGTCTTGTCTATTACATATTTGGCTTATGGAATGTTATCTGTGCTAATTTCAGTCTCTGGTTTTATGCAGCACCCCAAGGCACCTTTCCCCATAAGCAAGCACTAGTTGGTTTTCTAAATTTGAGACCCAGTTCTGTTTTGTAATTCAGTTCATGTGTAGTCAAGTTTACATTCCGTGTATTAGTGATATCTTATGATGTTTCTTTTTCTGTGTGACGTAGTTCACGTAGAATCACCGTACCTGCATCCACTCACTATGCCGCTACGGGCCTGATGACACAGATTTCATTGCTGAGTGATATTGCATTGCACGTACGTGCCACAACTTCTTTATCCATTTTTTGCTTTCTGGGATATTTACCTGGTACTGTAGACGAGCTTCTTGTGAACACAGCCGTCCCAAACATTGGGGTGGCTCTCTGTTTTTGATTTTAATTTCCGTAATCTTTGGGACCATAAGTGGAAGTGCCATAGGCTGTGTTGCTTTGTTTCTTATGGGTTTCAGGAAACACCATACACTTCTCCAGGGTGGCTGTTGGCAATTTACATCCTGCCAATCAGCATAACAAGGCTCCCTGTTCTCCATATCCTGTCCTACCTTTCTGGATTTTACACTTTTTTCAGATGGCCCTTTTGCCCAGGGGGCACTTAGACTTCATTGTAGTGCAGATTTCCTTTACAGGTTTGCTTGGTTTGCGAAAAAGGGCGTATGCGTTTTTTCCTGAATATATTCAGGAAAAAACGCATACGCCCTTTTTGGCCAAGTGCATCATTGTCGACGTTCTGCCTCTTTTCCTATGCTTTCAGGGCAATTCCAGTCTACCCGCTGCAATCGTTTTCCTGAAATTCTGCCCCGCTTTCAAGTCCCCTTCGCAGGCTTACTTCAATATATTTTTGGAGGATAGCTGTCATTTATAACTCTGCAGGTTTGTGAATTACAGTGCCCCTGAGCTCCTTTCTTCAACTCGCTTTCTTGTGAGCTGGGCACAAAACCGCAGGATTGCTTCAGGCCCTAATCTGTTTCCGGCAGGGCACGCTGAGCCTTTGGTTAATTCCTCTTCCTGGTGGGCAATGAGCCTTACATTTGCCCGTGCAGACACCTATAGCTAGTCTCTCATTGGTTCTCCCTATTCCTGTTCATCTTGCGCAGAAATTGCAAGCTGTGCCAAACAGGAGGTTAAAGGCACTGACTCTCCAAGCCGGGAGAGTGTTAGTACACCGTCTGGAATGGTGAACCCGAGGACCAGGATACGAAAACTGAGGTGCATTTTAAATCGTTTCCTAATCACACAGTGGACCATACTCGCCGTTTCCCACGCATGTTTTAGCTGAAGAAAGAATCCCTTGAACCTGGAGAGTTGGGACCCTTGGAATGGGTACCATGCAGTATGACTTCAAAGGATCTGCATTTGTTCACCGAAACTCACCAATGCTATCAGCCTGAAGTGTCCAGCCTTATGTCTCAACCAGCTCTGGGTGTAGATGTGGTAAATCCAGGTTGCATCACATGCCCTGAGTGAATTATTTAAGAATTGCTTCCTATTTCACTGTCATTGTGTTTTGTTTTTGAAATTTATTTTAATAATGGGATTTATCGGATTTTCACTGCTTCGTTTATGCCACTGTACACGCGCTTGATTCTGTTACGGAGACATATAAGTCCATGGGTTTTAAGATTCTTACTAATCCGGTATATTCTTAGGCATTGAATATGGCGTGTGGAGTCCATTTCGTTGAGCAAGGAGTAGGTCTTGACTATTACATATTTGGCTTATGGAATGGTATCTGTGCTAATTTCAATCTCTGGTTTTATGCCGCACCCCAACTCACCTTTCCCCTTAAGGAAGCATAAGTTGGTTTTCTTAATTTGAAACCCTCTTCTCTTTTGTAATTCAGTTCATGTGTAGCCATGTTAACATTCCATGTATTAGTGATATCTTATGTCTTTTTCTTTTTGAATTATGTGACTTCGAATGATCACACGTAACTCCTCTTGAGTTGTTATAACTGGCCGTATTTCATTTATTTCCAGGCTGAGTAATATTCCACTCTACATAAGCACCACATCTCTGTCCGTTTTTTCTCTGCAGATACTTTAAGTTATATCCTAGTCGAGGATCTTTTAAACAGAGAGGTGGTAAACATTGGGGTGCCTGTGTCCTCTCGATTTTTGTTTTTCCCAAGATATACGTCCATGAGTGCAAGTGCCCTGTGCTCGGTAGCTCATTTTTTAGATGCTTTAGTAAACACAATAGACTTATCCAGAGTGACCATTGGCAATATACATTTCCACTATAAGACTCACAGGGCTCCCTTTTCTCCTTGCCCTGTCCTGCATTTCTGGTGTTTACACTTTATGAGGACGGCTCTTCTGACTGATGCAAAGTGATATGTTTTGTAGTATTGATTTCCAGTGCCCACCTGTTTGGTTGGCTAAAAAAGTGTATGCCCTTTTCTTGAATATATACAGAAAAAGACGCATACACCCTTTTTGGCCAACTGCAATGTTGGCAATGTTCAGCCCCTTTTCTTGTGCTTAATGGCGAGTCCTTTCTACCTCTTCCAATCCCTTTCCTGTCATTCTCCGTTGCTTACAAGTCCTTTTCTCTGACTTTCCTCAAGACATTTTTCAGTGATAGATATTTTCAATTCTGCAGTTTCGTGAATTTTAGTGCCCCTGAGTTCCATTTTCCAACTTATGTTTATGGGAACTGGCCACAAAGCATCAGGATTCCTCAAGCCCTATTCTGTTTCCATGGGCAACCCTAGCCTTTGGTCAATTCGTCTTCCTGATTGGAAATTAGAGTGGCATGTGCCTGTCCGAACACCTAGGACTTGTCTCTCATTGTTCCTCCTCCTTCTGCTTCATCCTCTGGACAAATTCCAAACTGTATGCAACAGGATGTTGACAGTGCTGACATCTCCAAGTGGGGAGACTGTTAGTAAAGACGCTGGAGTGGTGAACCCTAGCACCAAGAGATGAGGAGATGAGATGCCTTTTCCAAACTTTTCCCGATCAGACGGTATACCATCCTCTGGGTGTGACAGGCATGTTTTAGGTGTAGGAAGGGTCCCATTCATGTGAGGAGAACACCAGGGGATTTTCAATATCAGTGTCTCTCCGCAACCCAAACTGGGGAATTTTTTAAGCTACGGCTACACATATGTTCATTAAGGGCCTTGGGAAGTAGGCAGAGTCCAAACTTTAGATGATTGAAGTCTTCAGGGTCAGAAGCACTCACCACTGTCTTCCCTTAGATTCCATTTTTACTGTCATTGATGGATGATGTCAATAAAAATATCTATTCTTTTTCAGATCATTTCCCCTTATAGGTTATTGCAAAATATTGAGTGTAGTTCCCTGTGCTATACAGTAGTTCCTTGCTGATGATTTCATACATAGCAGTGTGTATGTGTTAATCCCAAACTGTTAATTTATCCCTCCTCCTACCATTTCCCTTTGGTAATAATAAATTATAAGATTTTATGCTTCTCAGAAATGGGGGAGCTGAAAGAGAGGTATCATTTTCAATGCAAAAGCATTTAAAACAAGATTGAAGCTTTAACCAAGATTATTAGATGTACATCCTTGGAAAGAAATCACTTTGTTTCTCTAATATTGACCTGACAAAGAAGACAAACCTTTTCACTGAACTTGCTTATAAGAAAGTGATGGAAATATCAAATGGAAGTGTTAGAAACATCTTATTTTACCCGAGCCTTATACACTGTTCTATGTTAATTACAGTTTGGCTCACACATCTGTTCATTGAAGTTACAATGTTCTCAATTTCTGTTACTGATCCTCCAGAGTGGACGCCAACAAGTGTCCCCCTGCCCAGTGTCATTGGAGCCAATAGATCGAGACTGAGTTTGGTTCAAAAGCAAAGGAAACTTTATATTTTGATCAGAGAATGGAGAGGTGCTACCCTGTGGGCTGTGGGCTGGGCTGCTGTGTAGAGATCCTGTCAGAGTCACTGGGAGGGAGGGGGCTGAGCTCTCGAGGACCTGGTTGGCTGCAGCTCAGGCTCTATGTCACGGAGTCTGAACTGGGCCCCAGGAGCTGAAGTGTCATCGAGCCATTCTGCTCTAGGAAATCTGGTCTGAAGTGCCGGGTGTGGAACCTCTGTATGCGGGACACTAGGAGCACCTGAAATTAGACAAAGCACAAAGGATAAAAATGGTTAGACTTTATTTTATTGCCCAGATTCTATTTTTATCTCCCAGGCATTTTTAAGGGGCTTTGCCTGGGACAAACTTCTCTTCTGCCTTTTGTCCCTTTCCTCATTCTTGGAGTGCTGCGGGTGCAGACCCTTCTTCTGTAACTGCTGAGTGCTGAGTTAGGAGGCTTCATACCCGTGGGCGAGGGTCAGAACTTCTCCCCAGCAGCCTCCAGGTGACGTTGATTGTCCCCAGGCCTCCTGCCTCCCTGCTCGTCCACCTGAGCACCAGTATTGGAAGTGTTATAGATTCTAATGACCTTTAAGGGTCCAGAAAGGAGATGTGCAGTGGCGCTGTGAGGTCCAGTTTCACTCCGCCCCACATTTGTTCGGCCACCTTAGGCTGACCGTTTCTGCCAGCCTAGATGCTCTGACTGACCGTTTCTGCCAGCCTAGATGCTCTGACCAACAGTCTGCGCTTTCTTCCATTAGGCCCCTGAATTAACGTAAAAACAGCACCAGGTGTCAGGATCCTGCCCGCTCAGCTCCCAGACAGTCCAGGGTCAGTGGTGATGAAGGATCATGATGGTCACTGAGTCAAGAGCCTTTGGAAGTAAACAGGAGTCCAGCCGGTCTTATTGGCCACCATCATCAGGGTGTCTGTAGGCTTTTCTATGGTGACAGCATGATATACGGTTCCCCCGCCAAGATTATTAGCTCCCCTCTGGGTACAGTAAGTACTGCAAGCAGTAGTCTACTCTTTTGGGACACACTCTTGTTGTTTTATGAGAGAAACTCCAGGTCAAGTGATGGTCACACGGGTCGTCATGGTGCCCCGTTGCCCCCGGTTATCTCTCTGGAGGTTGGAGTTGGAGGGCCTCCTCAATCGAGGTCAGTGTGCCCACGGAGCAAACCCTGCAACTTCAGGGCATGGTTGGGGGTTAGGATCACCACGTGGGGTCCGTTTCCCTTAGAAGGGAGGTGGCCTTTTGGGCTGCTGATTTCCAGGTTTTCAGATACCACCAGTATCTTGACCAGATGTGGCGGTGGGCCAAGCCCCTTGGTGACCATAGTTTATCCTACCTGGATGGCATTCTTGCATTGTTCCATTTCAAGTGGTCCCAGTTTTTGCACTAATACTCCAATGGCGATTCACCTTTCACCAGGAATGTAAAGGTCAAAGGGTTTAGCTAAATTAGGGAGTTCCAGGGCAAGGGTCTGAATTGACTGCTCTTTCCATTCTTGAAAGGCCACTTCTGGATTCTATTCAAAAGGATCATCATCTTTTCCTTTCAGTGTTTCATATAGAGGCCCAGCTAGTAGACTGTAGTTAGGGATCCAGAGGCAGGAAACCCTGGCTTCCCCAGGAACCCCTAAGCTGTCTTCTAGTTTCAGAAAGGGGTAAGGCTGTAAATTGTTTCTTCCCTTTCCTGGGATGGGCTTCTCCGACCTTCTGTGAGAATGAAGCCCAGGCAGGTCACCGTAGTCTGTGATACTTGAGCTTTTTCGTGGACAACTTCTATCCTTTATTGGCTTGGTAGTTCTGAGGCCTCCTTAGTAGGGCTGGCGATCAGAATGTCGTCTGAATATTGAAGGAGTGTTTCCTTTTCCAGAGGTAGAACTTTTAGGTCTTTAGCTGAGCTTTCCCCAAAGATGGTGTGGGAATTTTTGAACCCTTGGGGCAAGACAGCCTGGAAGTATTGTTTTAGTTGTATGTTGAGTCCTGTCACTCACAAGCCAAAATTTCTTGTGACTCTGGGACTAATGGAATACAAAAGAAGGCATCAGTGAAGACTAATACAGAATACCAAGTCCTGGTGGTTGGTAGAATGACCAGCAGGGTGTAGGATTTAGGAACTACTGGAGGTATATCCTCAGTGGCTTCACTGACTGTCCTGACATCCTTTACAAGGACTCCAGCAGCCCATGGGGCTCTCGAGGTCAGGCCAATCCCAGGATATGGAGCTCACCTGGGCAGGTACCCTACCCCCACCCCAGCCCACGGGGCTCTCGTGTTCAGGCCCCTCCCAGGATATGGGATTCCCTGGGCAGGTCCTCTGCAGTCCATGGGGCTCCCGTGGTCAGGCCCCTCCCAGGATACAGAGCTACCCTTGCAGGTACCTTGGCAGGGCTGGGCACACAGGAACCGTGCACATAGCCCTCATTGCAGAGCACTCCCAGCTCACCTGTCGCTCAGATCTGACACAGAGCACCTCAGAGCAGGACTTGAACTAACAAACAGCAGCTCTGACAGGTCTGTGACCCTGGGCATCACTCTGTGCGGCCTCCTCCACCTGGTCTTCCAGAGACTTCCACTGCACCTGGGGCACCAGGCCTCTGTCTCCAACCACCACCCACCCCTCCTCTCCCTGACTCCTGGGTTCCTCTCATTAGGAGAGGGTTTTCTTGAAGTTGTCTCCCACTCATGGGCCAGATAATATAATTAGAAAACAAGCCAGAGCTGCAGCCCCTTGTCTATCCTGACTCTCAGGAGCCCACACCTGTTCCTTGGACCTGGCCAATTCAGCAAGTTCCATTTTCAGCAACTGTGAGCCCCTGAGGGGTGATTATTGGCTGGCTTGGGAAGCCTGACCGTGCCGGCCAGCCCTCCCCAGGTGTGCCTGGGTTGAGATCAATATAAACACCGCTCCAGGCAGCAAGAGCCCCTGCAGCTGTGCCTGACGCCATTTTCTCTGCCCTGTCAGCAGTCTCGGGGCTGGGCTGGTGGGAGGGAGTGAGAGGCCACGGCTTTGTGGGTGTCCCAGTGTGAGTGGGGCTCTGCTGGACTTTCTGCAGCAGTTGCCAAGATGCTACCTGCTAAAGAAGAGGATGTGTCACCCACACCTGCCGCTGGAATTTCTCCCTGGGCACAGGTGAGGAAGGAAGAAAGCAGTGGGGGCCGGGACAGCAGGGGTATCTCAGGCAGGGAAATGGAGAGCTTCCAGAAGAGCACCCAGGGCCAGGACCATCCTGGCTGGCCTGCAGGCACCAAGTCGGCTGGCATGCTGTCCCTCATGTGGCTCCATGGCCCTTCCTCTAGGTTTTCAAGTCCTTGTACATATTCAGGTGTTTAGCCTTGGAAGGGTGGGAACATTTCAGCAGCAGCTGGCCTGGGGCTCGGCCCACGTTTACTCACAGATACCTCGGCACGGTCCACCAGCTTTGCAGTGAGGACGCTTGTTGCGAGGAGCATGCTGGCTGAATGGGAGATGATTCCCCACCACTGACAAACTTCAGAATTGTTTGCAATTGGAGCAAGTGCCCTGAAACGGTTTTCCTCTGTGTAACTGGTGGGTTCTGTTCTTTTTTATCTTTTTTTCGTTTTTGGTTCAAGGTAGATTTTATTCCTCTTTTGTGTATTTACAGATATAAGCATGGAAATAATTTATTCATATAAATACATGTATGTGAAGGGAAGAATATTTTTTCTGTTTTACTTTTTTTAATTTTATTTTTTTATTTTGAATTTAATTTTATATTTTTATACAGCAGGTTGTTTTTGGTTATCTACTTTATACATATAAATGTATACATACCAATCCCAATATCTCAACTCCTCCCACCACCATCCCCAACAGCTTTCCCCCCTTGTTGTCCATACGTTTGTTGTATACATGTATTGCTCTATTTCTGCCTTGCAAAACGGTTCATCTGTACAATTTTTCTAGGTTCCACATATATGCATTAATATACAAGATTTGTTTTTCTCTTTCTGACTTACTTCACTCTGTATGACAGTCTCTAGATCCATCAACGTCTCTACAAATGTCCCAATTTCATTCCTTTTTATGGCTTAGTAATATTCCATTTTATATATGTACCACATCTTTATGCATTCGTCTGTCTGTGGGCATTTAGGTTGCTTCCATTTCCTGGATAGTGTAAATAGTGATGCAATGAACATTGTGGTGAATGTCTCTTTTTGATTTATGGTTTTGTCTGGGTATATGCCCAGTAGAGGGATTGCTGTATCATATGGTAATTCTATTCTTAGTTTTATAAGAAACTCCATAATGTTCTCCACAGTGACTGTATCAATTTACGTTCCCAACAATAGTGGAAGAGGATTCCTTATCTCCACACCGTTTCCAGCATTTGTTGTTTGTAGATTTTCTGATGATGCCCATTCTAATAGGTGTGAGGTGATACACCATGGATGAGTCTATTTCGTTGAGCAAAGAGTAGGTCTTGTTTATTACGTATTTGGCTTATGGAATGGTATGTGTGCTAATTTCAATCTGTTTTTATACAGCAGCCCAACTCAACTTTCCCCTTAAGCAAGCATAAGGTTTTTATCTAAATGTGAGACTCTGTTCGGTTTTGTAATTCAGTTTATGTGTAGCCAAGTTTACACTCCCTCTATTAGTGATATCTTATGATAATTATCTTTCTTTGTGTGATATATTTCTCTTAGAATCATCATAATTAAATCCACTCAATTTGCTGCTACAGGCCTGATGACATTGATTTCACTGCTGAGTGATATTCCGTTGTACGTAAGTAGCACAACTTCTTTATCCATTTTTTTCTTTCTGGGATATTTAATTTGTACTGGACTCGAGGTTCTTGTAAACACAGCAGCCCTAAATTTTGTGTTGGCTGTGTCTTGTTAATTTTAATTTTCCTAAGCTATAGGGCCAAAAGTGGAAGTGCCCTAGGCTCTGTAGCTTTGTTTTTTAGATGTTTCAGGATACACCATGAACATCTCCAGAGTGTCTGTTGGCAATTTACATCCCGCCCATCAGCATAACACGGCTCCCTGTTCTCCATGGCCTGTCCTGTGTTTCTGGTTTTTACACTTTATTCAGATGGCCTTTTTGACGAATGGGAAATGTGACTTCATTGTACTGTGGATTTCCATTGCTGGAGTGCTTGGTTGGCCAAAATGTTCATATGCGTTTTTTCCTGAATATATTCAGGAAAAATGTATACGCACTTTTTGTCCATGTGCATCACTGTCAAAGATCTGCCGCTTTTCATATGCTTTAAATGCAATTCCAATCTACCTCTTGAAATATGATTCCTGCAATTCTGCCTCGTTTTCAAGTCCTCTTTGCAGACTTACTTCGATATATTTTTGCCAATAGCTGTCATTTATCTCTGCAGGTTTGTGAATTACAGTGCCCCTGAGCTCCTTTCTTAACTCGCTTCCTTGTAAGCTGGCCACAAAACTGCAGGTTTGCTTCAGGCCATAATCAGGGTCCAGCACGGCACTCTGAGCCTTTGGTTAATTCCTCTTCCTGGTGGGAAATTAGAGTTAAATGTGCCCCTCCAGATACCTGCCTCACTCCCAGCCACATGGTGATGTATGTCCTCAGGTTTGAGGCCATATGTGATGGGTTCCTCATCTTTTGATGATGTGGCCCCACTGGTGTGTGGACACTCCTGCCTGGTTCCCATCCCCTTGGTGATGTGGGCCCTCTGGTGAGACTCTGATCCTGGTTGGGTTCCTCACACATCCGTGAGGTGAGCCCTCTTCTCTGAGGTCACTCCTGCCTGGCTGGCACAACCCGCCTTGTTGACTTCGGCACCCTGGTGGCAGTTGGAGCCTGCTGGGAGCCTCCTTCCCGCGGTGATGAGGCCCTCTGGCGTCAGACCCTAATGGCGGGGTTCCCACATTTTCTGATACGTGCTAAGTGGTACGAGGGCACTCCTGCCAGGTTCCCATCCTCATGAGCGTGTGGGCCTTCTGTTCTGAGGTCCTAACGGCTGGGTTGCTCACACTTTCATGATGTGGGCCCTCTGCTGTGAGGTCAATCCTGCCTGGCTGGCGCACGTCGCCTTGGCGATGTGGACCCTCTGGTGGCAGTTGGAGTGTGCTGGGGCCTCCTCCCCTCAGTGATGAGGGCCTTCTGGTGTCAGGCCCTAAGTGCTGGGCTCCACACATTTTCTGATGTGTGCCCAGTGGTGCGAGTCACTCCTGCCAGGTTCCCATCCCCATGGGCATGTGGGACTTCTGTTCTGTGGTCCCAACTGCTGGGTTGCTCACAGTTTCATGATGTGGGCCCTTTGCTGTGTGTTCACTCTGGCCTGTATCCCATAGTGTCAGTGTTCTGGGCCTCCAGCTTGGAGTTTCCAACTTCTCGATTCCTCACCTTTTTTATTCTATGGGCCCTCGGTTGTGCGTCTCCTCCTGCATGCCTCACTCCCAGCCCCTTCGTGATGTGTGTCCCCTTGTTTGAGGCCACATGTGCTGTGTTCCTCACCTTTCTATAATGTGGCCACACTGGTGTGAGGACACTCTTGCCTGGTTCCCATTCCCTTGGTGATGTTGGCCCCACTGCTGTTAGGACAGTCTTGCCTGGTTCCCATCACCTTGGTGATGTTGGCCCTCTGGTGAGAGTCTGATCCTGGTTAGGTTCCTCACCCTTCTGTGAGGTGGGCCCTCTGCTCTGAGGTCACTCCTGCCTGGCTGGCACACCCCGCCTTGGCAACGTCGGCCATATGGTGGCAGTTGGAGCCTGCTGGGAGCCTCCTCCCCTCAGTGATGAGGGCCCTCTGGCCTCAGGCCCTAACTGCTGGGTTCCCACATTTTCTGATTCGTGCTAAGTGGTGCAAGGACACTCCTGCCAGGTTCCCATCCCCATGGGGATGTGAGCCTTCTGCTCTGAGGTCCCAACGGCTGTGTTGCTCACAGTTTCATGATGAGGGCCCTCTGGTGTGAGTTCACTCCTGCCTAGATCCCATAGCCTCGCTGCTCCTGGCTGCCTGCCGGAGGTTCCAACTGTGGGATTCCTCACCTTTTTTATTCTATGGTCCCTCTGTTTTGAGGATCCTCTGGCCTGCCTCACTCCCAGCCCCTTGGTGATGTGTGTCCTCAGGTTTGAGGCCACGTGTGCTGGGTCCCTCAAATTATGGTGATGTAGCCCCACTGGTGTGAGGACACTCCTGCCTGGTTCCCATTCCCTTGGTGATGTTGGCCCTCTGGTGACAGTCTGATCCTCGTTGGGTTCCTCACACTTCTGTGAGGTGGGCTTTCTGCTCTGAGGTCACTCCTGCCTGGTTGGCACACCCCGCCTTGGTGACATCGGCCTTATGGTGGCAGTTAGAGCCTGCTGGGAGCCTCCTCCCCTCGGTGATGAGGGTCCTCTGGCCTCAGGTCCTAACTGCTGGGTTCCCACATTTTCTGATTCGTGGAAGTGGGCCGAGGACACTCCTGTCAGGTTCCCATCCCCATAGGGATGTGGGCCTTCTGCTCTGAGGTCCCATCCGCTGGGTTGCTCACAGTTTCATGATGTGGGACCTCTGCTGTGAGTTTGCTGTGGCCTGGATCCCATAGACTCTGTGCTCTGGGCGGCCTACTGGCCGGTTCCAACTGCTGGATTCCTCACAACTTTTATTCTGTGGGCTCTGTTTTGTGAGGATACTCCTGCTTGCCTCACTCCTAGCCCCTTGGAGATGTGGGTCCCCTGTTTTAGGCCACATGTTCTGGGTTCCTCACCTTTCTATAATGTGGCCACACTGGTGTGAGGACCCTCCTGCCTGGTTCCGATCCCCTTGGTGATGTGGGCCCTCTGGTGAGAGTCTTATCCTGGCTGGTTTCCTCACCCTTCTGTGAGGTAGGCCCTCTGCGGTGAGGTCACTCCTGCCTGGCTGGCACACATCACCTTGGTGACGTGGGCCCTCAGTTGGGAGTTGGTGTCTGCTGCGAGTCTCCGTCCCTCGGTAATGAGGGCCCTCTTGCGTCAGACCCTAACTCCTGGGCTCCCAAAATTTGCAGATGTGCGACCTGTGGTGCGAGTACACTCCTGTCAGGTTCCCAACCCCATGGGAATTTGGGCCTTCTGCTCTGAGGTCCCAACGGCTGGGGTGCTCACAGTTTCATGATGAGAGCCCTCTGATGTGCGTTCATTCCGGCCTAGATCCCATAGGCTTGCTGCTCCTGGGCGCCTGCTGGGAGGTTCCAACTGCGGGATTCCTCACCTTTTTTATTCTATGGGCCCTCTGTTTTGAGGCTCCTCCTGCCTGCCTCAATCCCAGCCCCGTTGTGATGTGTGTCCTCTGGTGTGAGGCCACGTGTGCTGGGTCCCTCACCTTTCGATGATGTGGCCCCAATGGTGTGAGGACACTCGTGCCTGTTTCCCAGCCCCTTGGTGATGTGGCCCCTCTGGTGAGAGTCTGATCCTGGCTGGGTTCCTTACCGTTCTGTGAGGTGGGCCCTGTGCTCTGAGGTAACTCCTGCCTGGCTTGCTCCCATTGCCTTGGTGACGTCGGCCCTCTGGTGGCAGTTGGATCCTTTTGGAGACTCCTGTCCTCGGTGATGAGGTCCCTCTGGTGTCAGGCTCTAACTGCTGGGCTCCCCAGGTTTTCTGATGTGAGCCCAGTGATGCCAGGACACTCGTGAAATGTTCCCATCCCCATGGCGATATGGGCCTTCTGCTCTGAGGTTCCAACGACTGGGTTGCTCACAGTTTCCTGATGTTAGCTCTCTGGTGTTAGTTCACTCATTCCTAGATCCCATAGCCTCTGTATTCTGGGCCGCCTGCTGGGAAGTTCCAACTGCTGGGTTCCTCACCTTTTTTATTCTTTGGGCCCTGTGTTGGGAGGCTCCTCCTGCCTGTGTCACTCCCAGCCCCTTGGTGATGTAGGTCCTCTGGTTTGTGGCCACATGTGCCAGTTTCCTCATCTTTTAGTGATGTGGCCCCACTGGTGTGAGGACACTCGTGCCTGGTTCCCGTCCCCTTGGTGATATGGGCCATCTGGTGAGAGTCTGATCCTGGTTGGGTTCCTCACACTTCTTTGAGGTGGGCCGTCTGCTGTGAGGTCACTCCTGCCTGGCTGGCACACCCCGCCTTGGCGACGTGGGCCCTCTTGTGGTAGTTGGAACATGCTGGGAGCCTCCTCCCCTCAGTGATAAGGGCCCTCTGGCGTCAGGCCCTAACTGCTGGGTACCCACATTTTCTGATATGTGCTAAGTGGTGCGAGGACACTCCTGCCATGCTCCCAACACCTTGGGGATGTGGACCTTCTGCTCTGAGGTCCAAATGGCTGGGTTGCTCGCAGTTTCATGATGTGGACCCTCTGCTGTGAGTTTACTGCGGCCTGAATCGCATAGACTTGGTGCTCTTGGCCGCCTGCTGGGAGGTTCCCATTGCTGGATTCCTCAGCTTTTTTATTCTATGGGCCCTGTGTTGTGAGGCTACTCCTGCCTGCCTCATTCTGAGCCCCTTGGAGATGTGGGTCTTCTGGTTTAGGCCACATGTGCTGGGTTCCTCACCTTTCTATGATGTGGCCACACTGGTGTGAAGACTCTCCTGCCTGGTTCTGATCACCTTGGTGATGTGGGCCCTCTGGTGAGAGTCTTATCCTGGCTGTGTTCCTCACCCTTCTGTGAGGTAGGCCCTCTGCGGTGAGGTCACTCCTACCTGGCTGTCACACGTCACCTTGGCGACGTGGGACCTCAGTTGGGTGTTGGTGCCTGATTGGAGTCTCCTCCCCTTGGTAATGAGGGCCCTCTGGCGTCAGGCCCTAACTCCTGGGTTCCCTAAATTCTCTGATGTGTGCCCTGTGGTGCGAGTACACTTCTGACAGGTTCCCAACCCCATGGGAATGTGGGCCTTCTGCTCTGAGATCCCAACGCCTAGGTTGCTCACAGTTTCATGATGACGGCCCTCTGGTGTGAGATCACTCCGGCCTGGATCCCATAGTCTTGCTGCTCCTGGCCGCCTGCTGGGAGGTTCCAACTGCGGGATTCTTCACCTCTTTAATTCTATGGTCCCTCTGTTTTGAGGCTCCTCCTGCCTGCCTCAATCCCAGCTCCCTTGTGATGTGTGTCCTCTGGTTTGAGGCCACGTGTGCTGGGTCCCTCACTTTTCGGTGATGTGGCCCCACTAGTGTGAGGACACTCCTGCCTGGTTCCCATTCCCTTGGTGATGTGGGCCCTCTGGTGAGAATCTGATCCTCTTTAGTTCTTCACACTTCTGTGAGGTTGACCCTCTGCTCTGAGGTCACTCCTGCCTGGTTGTCGCACTCCGCATTGGCGACGTCGCCCCTCTGGTAGCAGTCGGAGCTGGCTGGGAGCCACCGCCCCTCGGTGATGAGGGCCCTCTGGCATCAGGCACTAATTGCTGGGCTCCCCACATTTTTTCAAGTGTGCCCACTCTTGTGATGACACTCCTGCTTGTTTCCCTTCCCCATGGGGATGTGGGCCTTCTGCTCTGAGGTCACAACGGCTGGGTTGCTTACAGAATCACAATGAGGGCCCTCTGTTGTGAGTTCATGCCGGCCTGGATCTCATAGCCTCAGTGCTCTGGGCCGCCTGCTAGGAAGATCCAACTGCTGGTTTCCACACCTTTTGTATACAATGGGACATGTGTTGTGAGGTTAATCCTGCCTGCCTCACTCTGAAACCCATGGTGATGTGGGTCCTCTGGTTTGAGGCCACATGTGCTGGGTACCTCAACTTTTGATGATGTGGCCCCACGGGTATGAGGACACTCCTGCCTGGTTCCCATCACCTTGGTGATGTGGGCCCTCTGGGGAGAGTCTGATCCTGGCTGGGTTCCCTACCATTCTGTGAGGTGGGCCCTCTGATGTCAGGTCACTCCTGCCTGGCTAGCTCACATCGCCTTGGCGACGTGGGCCCTCTGTTGGCCACTGGAGCATGCTGGGAGCCTCCTACTCCCGTGAATGATGGCCCTGGAAAAAATGCATATGCCCTTTTTGGCCAAGTGCTTCATTGACGAGGTTCTGCCAATTCTCTTATGCTTTCAGAGCAATTCACGTCTACCTCCTGAAATCGGATTCCAGCAATTCTGCCCCACTTTCAAGTCCTCTTCGCAGCCTTAATTCAATATATTTTTGTACGATTTCTGTCATTTATAAGTCTGCAGGTATGTGAATGACAGTGCCCCTGAGCTCCTTTCCTCAACTCGCTTTCTTGTGAGCTGGCCACAAAACCGCAGGATTGCTTCAGGCCCTAATCTTGTTCCAGCACGGCATGCTGAGCCTTTGGTTAATTCCTTTTCCTGTTGGGAAATGAGTGTTAAAATTGCCCGTGCATACTGGGCATATACCCTGAGAAAACCAAAATTCAAAAAGAGTCATGTACCAAAATGTTCATTGCAGCTCTATTTACAATAGCCCGGAGATGGAAAGAACCTAAGCGCCCATCATCGGACGAATGGATAAAGAAGATGTGGCACATATACACAATGGAATATTACTCAGCCTTAAAAAGAAATGAAACTGAGTTATTTGTAATGAGATGGATAGACCTAGAGTCTGTCATACAGAGTGAAGTAAGTCAGAAAGAAAAAGACAAATAGCGTATGCTAACACATATATATGGAATTTAAAGGAAAAAAATGTCATGAAGAACCTAGGGATAAGACAGGAATAGAGGCGCAGACCTACTGGAGAACGGAATTGAGGATATGGGGAGGGGGAATGGTGAGTTTTGACAGGGCGAGAGAGAGTCATGGACATATACACACTAACAAATGTAGTAAGGTAGATAGCAAGGGGGAAGCAGCCGCAAGGCACAGGGATATTAGCTCGGGGCGTTGGGACAGCCTGGAGGGGTGGAAGGGGGAGAGAGGGAGGGAGGGAGACACAAGAGGGAAGACACAGGGAGCATATGTATATGTATAGCTGATTCACTTTGTTATAAAGCAAAAACTAACACACCATTGTAAAGCAATTATACCCCAATAAAGATGTTAAAAAAAATATTTGCCCGTGCACACACCTACAGATAGTCTCCCATTGGTTCTCCTTATTCCTGTTCATCTTGCGCAGAAATTGCAAACAGTGCCAAACAGGAGGTTAAAGGCACTGACTCTCCAAATGGGGAGAGTGTAAGAAAAGGGTCTGGAATGGTGAACCTGAGTACCAGGGGACGAAAACAGACATGCATGTAAAAAGGTTTCCCAGTCACACGGTGGAGCATACTCTGGGTTTCCCATGCAAATTTTAGCAGAAGGAAGAATCCCTTGAACCTGGAGAGTTGGGAACCATGGAATGGGTACCAGGCAGTATGACATCAAAGGGTCTGCATTTGCTCACTGAACCTCACCAATGCTATCAGCCCAAAGGGTCAAGCCTTATCTCTCACCCAGCTCTGGGTGTAGATGTGGTAAACCAGGTTGCATCACATGCCCTGTGTGAGTTATTTAAGAATTGCTCTCTATTTCACTGTCATTGTGTTTTGTTTTTGAAATTTTTTTTGACACTGGGATTTATCGGATTTTCACTGCTGCGTTAATTCCGCTGTACACATGCTTGATTCTCTTACGGAGACATAAATATCCACGGGTTTTAAGATTCTTCCTAGTCAGGTATATTCCTAGGCGTTGAATATGTGGTGTTGAGTCCATTTCATTGAGCAAGGAGTAGGTCTTGTCTATTACATATTTGGCTTATGGAACGGTATCTGTGCTAATTTCAGTCTCTGGTTTTATGCAGCACTCCAACGCACCTTTCTCCATAAGAA
This sequence comes from Phocoena phocoena, assembly GCF_963924675.1. Classification (NCBI taxonomy): domain Eukaryota; kingdom Metazoa; phylum Chordata; class Mammalia; order Artiodactyla; family Phocoenidae; genus Phocoena; species Phocoena phocoena. Next base: position 103,506 of record NW_027077576.1, on the reverse strand, counting down.
AGCACAAGTTGGTTTTCTAAATTTGAGACTGTTCTGTTTTGTAATTCAGTTCATGTGTAGTCAAGTTTACATACTGTGTATTAGTGATATTTTATGATGTTTCTTTTTATGTGTGACTTATTTCACGTAGAATCACCATACCTGTATCCACTCACTATGCCACTACGGGCCAGATGACACAGATTTCATTGCTGAGTGATATTCCATTGTACGTACGTACCACAACTTCTTTATCCATTGTTTGCTCTCTGAGATATTTACCTGGTACTGTAAACGAGGTTCTTGTGAACAGAGAGGTCCCAAACTTTGAGGTGGCTGGGTGTTTTTGAATTTAATTTCCCTAAGCTATAGGACCATAAGTGGAAGTGCCATAGGCTGTGTTGCTTTGTTTCTTACGTGTTTCAGGAAACACATAACACTTCTCCAGAATGGCTGTCGGCAATTTACATCATATGCATCAGCATAATAAGGATCCCTGTTTTCCATTGCCTGTCCTCCGTTTCTGGATTTTACAATTTTTTTAAATGGCCCTTTTGCCCTGGGGGGCACTGAGATTTCATTGTAGTGCAGGTTTATTTACAAGCTTCTTGGTTGGCCAAAAAGTGCGTATGCGTTTTTTCCTGAATATATTTAGGGAAAAAAGCATCCGCACTTTTTGGACAAGTGCATCATTATCGACGTTCTGCCTCTTTTCCTATGCTTTCAGGGCAATTCCAGTCTACCCCCTGCAATCGTTTTCCTGAAATTCAGCCCCGCTTTCAAGTCCCCTTCGCAGGCTTACTTCAATATATTTTTGGAGGATAGCTGTCATTTATAACTCTGCAGGTTTGTGAAGTACAGTGCCCCTGAGCTCCTTTCTTCAACTCGCTTTCTTGTGAGCTGGGCACAAAACCGCAGGATTGCTTCAGGCCCTAATCTGTTTCCAGCAGGGCACACTGAGCCTTTGTTTAATTCCTCTTCCTGGTGGGCAATGAGCGTTACATTTGCCCGTGCAGACACCTAGAGCTAGTCTCTCATTGGTTCTCCCTATTCCTGTTCATCTTGCACAGAAATTGCAAGCTGTGCGAAACAGGAGGTTAAAGGCACTGACTCTCCAAGCGGGAAGAGTGTTAGTAAAGCATCTGGAATGGTGAACCCGAGGACCAGGAAACGAAAACTGAGATGCATTTTAAATCATTTCCCAATCACACGGTGGATGATACTTTGGGTTTCCCATGCATGTTTTAGCTGGAGGAAGAATCCCTTGAACCTGGAGAGTTGGGACCCATGGAATGGGTACCATGCAGTATGACTTCAAAGGGTCTGCATTTGCTCACCGAAACTCACCAATGCTATCAGCCTGAAGTGTCCAGCCTTATGTCTCAACCAGCTCTGGGTGTAGATGTGTTAAATCCCGGTTGCATCACATGCCCTGAGTGAATTATTTAAGAATTGCTCTCTATTTCACTGTCTTTGTGTTTTGTTTTCGAAATTTATTATGATAATGGGATTTATCGGATTTTCACTGCTGCGTTTCGGCCACTGTACACACGCTTGATTCTCTTACGGAGACATATATATCCATGGGTTTTAAGATTCTTCCTAGTCAGGTATATTCCTAGGCGTTGAATATGTGGTGTTGAGTCCATTTCGTTGAGCAAGGAGTAGGTCTTGTCTATTACATATTTGGCTTATGGAATGTTATCTGTGCTAATTTCAGTCTCTGGTTTTATGCAGCACCCCAAGGCACCTTTCCCCATAAGCAAGCACTAGTTGGTTTTCTAAATTTGAGACCCTGTTCTGTTTTGTAATTCAGTTCATGTGTAGTCAAGTTTACATTCCGTGTATTAGTGATATCTTATGATGTTTCTTTTTCTGTGTGACGTAGTTCACGTAGAATCACCGTACCTGCATCCACTTACTATGCCGCTACGGGCCTGATGACACAGATTTCATTGCTGAGTGATATTGCATTGCACGTACGTGCCACAACTTCTTTATCCATTTTTTGCTTTCTGGGATATTTACCTGATACTGTAGACGAGCTTCTTCTGAACACAACCGTCCCAAATATTTGGGTGGCTATCTGTTTTTGATTTTAATTTCCGTAAGCTATAGGACCATAAGTGGAAGTGCCATAGTCTGTGTTGCTTTGTTCCTTACGTGTTTCAGGAAACACCATACACTTCTCCAGGGTGGCTGCTGGCAATTTACATCCTGCCAATCAGCAAAACAAGGCTCCCTGTTCTCCATATCCTGTCCTACCTTTCTGGATTTTACACTTTTTTCAGATGGCCCTTTTGCCCGGGGGGGCAGTGAGATTTCATTGTAGTGCAGATTTCCTTTACAGGCTTGCTTGCTTGGCCAAAAATGGCGTATGCGTTTTTTCCTGAATATATTCAGGAAAAAACGCATACGCCCTTTTTGGCCAAGTGCATCATTGTCCACGTTGTGCCTCTTTTCCTATGCTTTCAGGGCAATTCCAGTCTACCCCCTGCAATCGTTTTCCTGAAATTCAGCCCCGCTTTCAAGTCCCCTTCGCAGGCTTACTTCAATATATTTTTGGAGGATAGCTGTCATTTATAACTCTGCAGGTTTGTGAAGTACAGTGCCCCTGAGCTCCTTTCTTCAACTTGCTTTCTTGTGAGCTGGGCACAAAACCGCAGGATTGCTTCAGGCCCTAATCTGTTTCCAGCAGGGCACACTGTGCCTTTGTTTAATTCCTCTTCCTGGTGGGCAATGTGCGTTATATTTGCCCGTGCAGACACCTACAGCTAGTCTCTCATTGGTTCTCCCTATTCCTGTTCATCTTGCACAGAAATTGCAAGCTGTGCGAAACAGGAGGTTAAAGGCACTGACTCTCCAAGCGGGGAGAGTGTTAGTAAAGCATCTGGAATGGTGAACCCGAGGACCAGGAAACGAAAACTGAGATGCATTTTAAATCATTTCCCAATCACACGGTGGACGATACTCTGGGTTTCCCATGCATGTTTTAGCTGGAGGAAGAATCCCTTGAACCTGGAGAGTTGGGACCCATGGAATGGGTACCATGCAGTATGACTTCAAAGGGTCTGCATTTGCTCACCAAAACTCACCAGTGCTATCAGCCAGAAGTGTCCAGCCTTATGTCTCAACCAGCTCTGGGTGTAGATGTGGTCAATCCCGGTTGCATCACATGCCCTGAGTGAATTATTTAAGAATAGCTCTCTATTTCACTGTCTTTGTGTTTTGTTTTCGAAATTTATTTTGATAATGGGATTTATCGGATTTTCACTGCTGCGTTTCGGCCGCTGTACACACGCTTGATTCTCTTACGGAGACATATATATCCATGGGTTTTAAGATTCTTCCTAGTCAGGTATATTCCTAGGCGTTGAATATGTGGTGTTGGGTCCATTTCGTTGAGCAAGGAGTAGGTCTTGTCTATTACCTATTTGGCTTATGGAATGTTATCTGTGCTAATTTCAGTCTCTGGTTTTATGCAGCACCCCAACGCACCTTTCCCCATAAGCAAGCACTAGTTGGTTTTCTAAATTTGAGACCCTGTTCTGTTTTGTAATTCAGTTCATGTGTAGTCCAGTTTACATTCCGTGTATTAGTGATATCTTATGATGTTTCTTTTTCTGTGTGACGTAGTTCACGTAGAATCACCGTACCTGCATCCACTTACTATGCTGCTACGGGCCTGATGACACAGATTTCATTGCTGAGTGATATTGCATTGCATGTACGTGCCACAACTTCTTTATCCATTTTTTGCTTTCTGGGATATTTACCTGATACTGTAGACGAGCTTCTTGTGAACACAGCCGTCCCAAATATTGGGGTGGCTGTCTGTTTTTGATTTTAATTTCCGTAAGCTATAGGACCATAAGTGGAAGTGCCATAGGCTGTGTTGCTTTGTTTCTTACGTGTTTCAGGAAACACCATACACTTCTCCAGGATGGCTGCTGGCAATTTACATCCTGCCAATCAGCATAACAAGGCTCCCTGTTCTCCATATCCTGTCCTACCTTTCTGGATTTTACACTTTTTTCAGATGGCCCTTTTGCCCGGGGGGGCAGTGAGATTTCATTGTAGTGCAGATTTCCTTTACAGGCTTGCTTGGTTGGCCAAAAAGTGCGTATGCGTTTTTTCCTGAATATATTCAGGAAAAAACGCATATGCCGTTTTTGGCCAAGTGCATCATTGTCGACGTTCTGCCTCTTTTCCTATGCTTACAGGGCAATTCCAGTCTACCCCCTGCAATCGTTTTCCTGAAATTCTGCCCCGCATTCAAGTCCACTTCGCAGGCATACTTCAATATATTTTTGGAGGATAGCTGTCATTTATAACTCTGCAGGTTTGTGAATTACAGTGCCCCTGAGCTCCTTTCTTCAACTCGCTTTCTTGTGAGCTGGGCACAAAACCGCAGGATTGCTTCAGGCTCTAATCTGTTTCCGGCAGGGCACGCTGAGCCTTTGGTTAATTCCTCTTCCTGGTGGGAAATGAGCATTACATATGCCCGTGCAGACACCTACAGCTAGTCTCTCATTGGTTCTCCCTATTCCTGTTCATCTTGCACAGAAATTGCAAGCTGTGCCAAACAGTTGGTTAAAGGCACTGACTCTCCAAGCGGGGAGAGTGTTAGTAAAGCATCTGGAATGGTGAACCCGAGGACCAGGATACGAAAACTGAGATGCATTTTAAATCGTTTCCCAATCACACGGTGGATGATACTCTGGGTTTCCCATGCATGTTTTAGCTAGAGGAAGAATGCCTTGAACCTGGAGAGTTGGGAACCATGGATTGGATACCATGCAGTATGGCTTCAAAGGGTCTGCATTTGCTCACCGAAACTCACCAATGCTATCAGCCTGAAGTGTCCAGCCTTATGTCTCAACCAGCTCTGGGTGTAGATGTGGTCAATCCCGGTTGCATCACATGCCCTGAGTGAATTATTTAAGAATTGCTCTCTATTTCACTGTCTTTGTGTTTTGTTTTCGAAATTTATTTTGATAATGGGATTTATCGGATTTTCACTGCTGCATTTCTGCCGCTGTACACATGCTTGATTCTCTTACCGAGACATATATATCCATGGGTTTTAAGATTCTTCCTAGTCAGGTATATTCCTAGGCTTTGAATATGTGGTGTTGAGTCCATTTCGTTGAGCAAGGAGTAGGTCTTGTCTATTACATATTTGGCTTATGGAATGTTATCTGTGCTAATTTCAGTCTCTGGTTTTATGCAGCACCCCAAGGCACCTTTTCCCATAAGCAAGCACTAGTTGGTTTTCTAAATTTGAGACCCTGTTCTGTTTTGTAATTCAGTTCATGTGTAGTCAAGTTTACATTCCGTGTATTAGTGATATCTTATGAGGTTTCTTTTTCTGTGTGACGAAGTTCACGTAGAATCACCGTACCTGCATCCACTTACTATGCCGCTACGGGCCTGATGACACAGATTTCATTGCTGAGTGATATTGCATTGCACGTACGTGCCACAATTTCTTTATCCATTTTTTGCTTTCTGGGATATTTACCTGATACTGTAGACGAGCTTCTTGTGAACACAGCCGTCCCAAATATTGGGGTGGCTGTCCGTTTTTGATTTTAATTTCCGTAAGCTATAGGACCATAAGTGGAAGTGCCATAGGCTGTGTTGCTTTGTTTCTTACGTGTTTCAGGAAACACCATACACTTCTCCAGGGTGGCTGCTGGCAATTTACATCCTGCCAATCAGCATAACAAGGCTCCCTGTTCTCCATATCCTGTCCTACCTTTCTGGATTTTACACTTTTTTCAGATGGCCCTTTTGCCCGGGGGAGCAGTGAGATTTCATTGTAGTGCAGATTTCCTTTACAGGCTTGCTTGGTTGGCCAAAAAGGGCGTATGCGTTTTTTCCTGAATATATTCAGGAAAAAACGCATACGCACTTTTTGTCCAAGTGCATCATTGTCGAAGTTGTGCCTCTTTTCCTATGCTTTCAGGGCAATTCCAGTCTACCCCCTGCAATCGTTTTCCTGAAATTCTGCCCCGCTTTCCAGTTCCCTTCGCAGGCTTACTTCAATATATTTTTGGAGGATAGCTGTCATTTATAACTCTGCAGGTTTGTGAATTACAGTGCCCCTGAGCTCCTTTCTTCAACTCGCTTTTTTGTGAGCTGGGCACAAAACCGCAGGATTGCTTCAGGCCCTAATCTGTTTCCGGCAGGGCACACTGAGCCTTTGTTTAATTCCTCTTCCTGGTGGGCAATGAGCGTCTCATTTGCCCGTGCAGACACCTACAGCTAGTCTCTCATTGGTTCTCCCTATTCCTGTTCATCTTGCACAGAAATTGCAAGCTGTGCCAAAGAGGAGGTTAAAGGCACTGACTCTCCAAGCGGGGAGAGTGTTAGTAAAGCATCTGGAATGGTGAACCCGAGGACCAGGATACGAAAACTGAGATGCATTTTAAATCATTTCCCAATCACACGGTGGACGATACTCTGGGTTTCCCATGCATGTTTTAGCTGGAGGAAGAATCCCTTGAACCTGGAGAGTTGGGACCCATGGAATGGGTACCATGCAGTATGACTTCAAAGGGTCTGCATTTGCTCACCGAAACTCACCAATGCTATCAGCCTGAAGTGTCCAGCCTTATGTCTCAATCAGCTCTGGGTGTAGATGTGGTCAATCCCGGTTGCATCACATGCCCTGAGTGAATTATTTAAGAATTGATCTCTATTTCACTGTCTTTGTGTTTTGTTTTCGAAATTTATATTGATAATGGGATTTATCGGATTTTCACTGCTGCGTATCGGCCGCTGTACACACACTTGATTCCCTTACGGAGACATATATATCCATGGGTTTTAAGATTCTTCCTAGTCAGGTATATTCCTAGGCGTTGAATATGTGGTGTTGAGTCCATTTCGTTGAGCAAGGAGTAGGTCTTGTCTATTACATATATGGCTTATGGAATGTTATCTGTGCTAATTTCAGTCTCTGGTTTTATGCAGCACCCCAAGGCACCTTTCCCCATAAGCAAGCACTAGTTGGTTTTCTAAATTTGAGAGCCTGTTCTGTTTTGTAATTCAGTTCATGTGTAGTCAAGTTTACATTCCGTGTATTAGTGATATCTTATGATGTTTCTTTTTCTGTGTGACGTAGTTCACGTAGAATCACCGTACCTGCATCCACTCACTATGCCGCTACGGGCCTGATGACACAGATTTCATTGCTGAATGATATTGCATTGCACGTACGTGCCACAACTTCTTTATCCATTTTTTGCTTTCTGGGATATTTACCTGGTACTGTAGACGAGCTTCTTGGGAACACAGCCGTCCCAAACTTTGGGGTGGCTCTCTGTTTTTGATTTTAATTTCCCTAAGGATTAGGACCATAAGTGCAATTGCCATAGGCTGTGTTGCTTTATTTCTTACGTGTTTCAGGAAACACCATACACTTCTCCAGGGTGGCTGCCGGCAATTTACATCCTGCCAATCAGCATAAAAAGGCTCCCTGTTCTCCATATCCTGTCCTACCTTTCTGGATTTTACACTTTTTTCAGATGGCCCTTTTGCCCGGGGGGGGGGCAGTGAGACTTCATTGTAGTGTAGATTTCCTTTACAGGCTTGCTTGGTTGGCCAAAAAGGGCGTATGCGTTTTTTCCTGAATATATTCAGGAAAAAACGCATACGCCCTTTTTGGCCAAGGGCATCATTGTGGACGTTGTGCCTCTTTGCCTATGCTTTCAGGGCAATTCCAGTCTACCCCCTGCAATCGTTTTCCTGAAATTCTGCCCCGCTTTCAAGTCCCCTACGCAGGATTACTTCAATATACTTTTGGAAGATAGCTGTCTTTTATAACTCTGCAGGTTTGTGAATTACAGTGCCCCTGAGCTCCTTTCTTCAACTCGCTTTCTTGTGAGCTGGGCACAAAACCGCAGGATTGCTTCAGGCCCTAATCTGTTTCCAGCAGGGCACACTGCGCCTTTGTTTACTTCCTTTCCCTGGTGGGCAATGAGCGTTACATTTGCCCGTGCAGACACCTATAGCTAGTCTCTCATTGGTTCTCCCTATTCCTGTTCATCTTGCACAGAATTTGCAAGCTGTGCGAAACAGGAGGTTAAAGGCACTGACTCTCCAAGCGGGGAGAGTGTTAGTAAAGCATCTGGAATGGTGAACCCGAGGACCAAGATACGAAAACTGAGATGCATTTTAAATCGTTTCCCAATCACACGGTGGACCATACAGTGGGTTTCCCATGCATGTTTTAGCTGGAGGAAGAATCCCTTGAACCTGAAGAGTTGGGACCCATGGAATAGGTACCATGCAGTATGACTTCAAAGGGTCTGCATTTGCTCACCGAAACTCACCAATGCTATCAGCCTGAAGTGTCCAGCCTTATGTCTCAACCAGCTCTGGGTGTAGATGTGGTCAATCCCGGTTGCATCACATGCCCTGAGTGAATTATTTAAGAATTGCTCTCTATTTCACTGTCTTTGTGTTTTGTTTTCGAAATTTATTTTGATAATGGGATTTATCGGATTTTCACTGCTGCGTATCGGCCGCTGTACACACGCTTGATTCTCTTACGGAGACATATATATCCATGGGTTTTAAGATTCTTCCTAGTCAGGTATATTCCTAGGCGTTGAATATGTGGTGTTGAGTCCATTTTGTTGAGCAAGGTGTAGGTCTTGTCTATTATATATTTGTCTTATGGAATGTTATCTGCCCTAATTTCAGTCTCTGGTTTTATGCAGCACCCCAAGGCACCTTTCCCCATAAGCAAGCACTAGTTGGTTTTCTAAATTTGAGACCCTGTTCTTTTTGTAATTCAGTTCATGTGTAGTCAAGTTTACATTCCGTGTATTAGTGATATCTTATGATGTTTCTTTTTCTTTGTGACGTAGTTCACGTAGAATCACCGTACCTGCATCCACTCACTATGCCGCTACGGGCCTGATGACACAGATTTCATTGCTGAGTGATATTGCATTGTACGTACGTGCCACAACATCTTTATCCATTTTTTACTTTCTGGGATATTTACCTGATACTGTAGACGAGCTTCTTGTGAACACAGCCGTCCCAAATATTGGGGTGGCTGTCTGTTTTTGATTTTAATTTCCGTAAGCTATAGGACCATAAGTGGAAGTGCCATAAGCTGTGTTGCTTTGTTTCTTACGTGTTTCAGGAAACACCATACACTTCTCCAGGGTGGCTGCCGGCAATTTACATCCTGCCAATCAGCATAACAAGGCTCCCTGTTCTCCATATCCTGTCCTACATTTCTGGATTTTACACTTTTTTCAGATGGCCCTTTTGCCCGGGGGGCAGTGAGACTTCATTGCAGTGCAGATTTCCTTTACAGGCTTGCTTGGTTGGCCAAAAAGGGCGTATGCGTTTTTTCCTGAATATATTCAGGAAAAAACGCATACGCCCTTTTTGGCCAAGTGCATCATTGTCGACGTTCTGCCTCTTTTCCTATGCTTTCAGGGCAATTCCAGTCTACCCCCTGCAATCGTTTTCCTGAAATTCAGCCCCGCTTTCAAGTCCCCTTCGCAGGCTTACTTCAATATATTTTTGGAGGATAGCTGTCATTTATAACTCTGCAGGTTTGTGAAGTACAGTGCCCCTGAGCTCCTTTCTTCAACTCGCTTTCTTGTGAGCTGGGCACAAAACCGCAGGATTGCTTCAGGCCCTAATCTGTTTCCAGCAGGGCACACTGAGCCTTTGTTTAATTCCTCTTCCTGGTGGGCAATGAGCGTTACATTTGCCCGTGCAGACACCTACAGCTAGTCTCTCATTGGTTCTCCCTATTCCTGTTCATCTTGCACAGAAATGGCAAGCTGTGCCAAACAGGAGGTTAAAGGCACTGACTCTCCAAGCAGGGAGAGTGTTAGTAAAGCATCTGGAATGGTGAACCCGAGGACCAGGATATGAAAACTGAGATGCATTTTAAATCGTTTCCCAATCACACGGTGGACGATACTCTGGGTTTCCCATGCATGTTTTAGCTGGAGGAAGAATGCCTTGAACCTGGAGAGTTGGGACCCATGGAATGGGTACCATGCAGTATGACTTCAAAGGGTCTGCATTTGCTCACCAAAACTCACCAGTGCTATCAGCCAGAAGTGTCCAGCCTTATGTCTCAACCAGCTCTGGGTGTAGATGTGGTCAATCCCGGTTGCATCACATGCCCTGAGTGAATTATTTAAGAATAGCTCTCTATTTCACTGTCTTTGTGTTTTGTTTTCGAAATTTATTTTGATAATGGGATTTATCGGATTTTCACTGCTGCGTTTCGGCCGCTGTACACACGCTTGATTCTCTTACGGAGACATATATATCCATGGGTTTTAAGATTCTTCCTAGTCAGGTATATTCCTAGGCGTTGAATATGTGGTGTTGGGTCCATTTCGTTGAGCAAGGAGTAGGTCTTGTCTATTACCTATTTGGCTTATGGAATGTTATCTGTGCTAATTTCAGTCTCTGGTTTTATGCAGCACCCCAACGCACCTTTCCCCATAAGCAAGCACTAGTTGGTTTTCTAAATTTGAGACCCTGTTCTGTTTTGTAATTCAGTTCATGTGTAGTCCAGTTTACATTCCGTGTATTAGTGATATCTTATGATGTTTCTTTTTCTGTGTGACGTAGTTCACGTAGAATCACCGTACCTGCATCCACTTACTATGCCGCTACGTGCCTGATGACACAGATTTCATTGCTGAGTGATATTGCATTGCACGTACGTGCCACAACTTCTTTATCCATTTTTTGCTCTCTGGGATATTTACCTGATACTGTAGACGAGCTTCTTGTGAACACAGCCGTCCCAAATATTGGGGTGGCTGTCTGTTTTTGATTTTAATTTCCGTAAGCTATAGGACCATAAGTGGAAGTGCCATAGGCTGTGTTGCTTTGTTTCTTAAGTGTTTCAGGAAACACCATACACTTCTCCAGGATGGCTGCTGGCAATTTACATCCTGCCAATCAGCATAACAAGGCTCCCTGTTCTCCATATCCTGTCCTACCTTTCTGGATTTTACACTTTTTTCAGATGGCCCTTTTGCCCGGGGGGGCAGTGAGATTTCATTGTAGTGCAGATTTCCTTTACAGGCTTGCTTGGTTGGCCAAAAAGTGCGTATGCGTTTTTTCCTGAATATATTCAGGAAAAAACGCATATGCACTTTTTGGCCAAGTGCATCATTGTCGACGTTGTGCCTCTTTTCCTATGCTTTCAGGGCAATTCCAGTCTACCCCCTGCAATCGTTTTCCTGAAATTCTGCCCCGCTTTCAAGTCCCCTTCGCAGGCTTACTTCAATATATTTTTGGAGGATAGCTGTCATTTATAACTCTGCAGGTTTGTGAATTACAGTGCCCCTGAGCTCCTTTCTTCAACTCGCTTTCTTGTGAGCTTGGCACAAAACCGCAGGATTGCTTCAGGCTCTAATCTGTTTCCGGCAGGGCACGCTGAGCCTTTGGTTAATTCCTCTTCCTGGTGGGAAATGAGCGTTACATTTGCCCGTGCAGACACCTACAGCTAGTCTCTCATTGGTTCTCCCTATTCCTGTTCATCTTGCACAGAAATTGCAAGCTGTGCCAAAGAGGAGGTTAAAGGCACTGACTCTCCAAGCGGGGAGAGTGTTAGTAAAGCATCTGGAATGGTGAACCCGAGGACCAGGATACGAAAACTGAGATGCATTTTAAATCATTTCCCAATCACACGGTGGACGATACTCTGGGTTTCCCATGCATGTTTTAGCTGGAGGAAGAATCCCTTGAACCTGGAGAGTTGGGACCCATGGAATGGGTACCATGCAGTATGACTTCAAAGGGTCTGCATTTGGTCACCGAAACTCACCAATGCTATCAGCCTGAAGTGTCCAGCCTTATGTCTCAACCAGCTCTGGGTGTAGATGTGGTCAATCCCGGTTGCATCACATGCCCTGAGTGAATTATTTAAGAATTGCTCTCTATTTCACTGTCTTTGTGTTTTGTTTTCGAAATTTATTTTGATAATGGGATTTATCGGATTTTCACTGCTGCGTTTCGGCCGCTGTACACACGCTTGATTCTCTTACGGAGACATATATATCCATGGGTTTTAAGATTCTTCCTAGTCAGGTATATTCCTAGGCGTTGAATATGTGGTGTTGAGTCCATTTCGTTGAGCAAGGAGTAGGTCTTGTCTATTACATATATGGCTTATGGAATGTTATCTGTGCTAATTTCAGTCTCTGGTTTTATGCAGCACCCCAAGGCACCTTTCCCCATAAGCAAGCACTAGTTGGTTTTCTAAATTTGAGAGCCTGTTCTGTTTTGTAATTCAGTTCATGTGTAGTCAAGTTTACATTCCGTGTATTAGTGATATCTTATGATGTTTCTTTTTCTGTGTGACGTAGTTCACGTAGAATCACCGTACCTGCATCCACTCACTATGCCGCTACGGGCCTGATGACACAGATTTCATTGCTGAGTGATATTGCATTGCACGTACGTGCCACAACTTCTTTATCCATTTTTTGCTTTCTGGGATATTTACCTGGTACTGTAGACGAGCTTCTTGTGAACACAGCCGTCCCAAATATTGGGGTGGCTGTCTGTTTTTGATTTTAATTTCCGTAAGCTATAGGACCATAAGTGGAAGTGCCATAGGCTGTGTTGCTTTGTTTGTTACGTGTTTCAGGAAACACCATACACTTCTCCATGGTGGCTGCTGGCAATTTACATCCTGCCAATCAGCATAACAAGGCTCCCTGTTCTCCATATCCTGTCCTACATTTCTGGATTTTACACTTTTTTCAGATGGCCCTTTTGCCCGGGGGGCAGTGAGACTTCATTGTATTGCAGATTTCCTTTACAGGCTTGCTTGGTTGGCCAAAAAGTGCGTATGCGTTTTTTCCTGAATATATTCAGGAAAAAAACGCATACGCCCTTTTTGGCCAAGTGCATCATTGTCAACGTTCTGCCTCTTTTCCTATGCTTTCAGGGCAATTCCAGTCTACCCCCTGCAATCGTTTTCCTGAAATTTTGCCCCGCTTTCAAGTCCCCTTCGCAGGCTTACTTCAATATATTTTTGGAGGATAGCTGTCATTTATAACTCTGCAGGTTTGTGAATTACAGTAACCCTGAGCTCCTTTCTTCAACTCGCTTTCTTGTGAGCTGGGCAGAAAACCACAGGATTGCTTCAGGGCCTAATCTTTTTCCGGCAGGGCATGATGAGCCTTTGGTTAATTCCTCTTCCTGGTGGGAAATGAGCGTTACGTTTGCCCGTGCAGACACCTACAGCTAGTCTCTCATTGCTTCTCCCTATTCCTGTTCATCTTGCACAGAAATTGCAAGCTGTGCCAAACAGGAGGTTAAAGGCACTGACTCTCCAAGCAGGGAGAGTGTTAGTAAAGCATCTGGAATGGTGAACCCGAGGACCAGGATACGAAAACAGAGATGCATTTTAAATCGTTTCCCAATCACACGGTGGACCATACTGTGGGTTTCCCATGCATGTTTTAGCTGGAGGAAGAATCCCTTGAACCTGAAGAGTTGGGACCCATGGAATAGGTACCATGCAGTATGACTTCAAAGGGTCTGCATTTGCTCACCGAAACTCACCAATGCTATCAGCCTGAAGTGTCCAGGCTTATGTGTCAACCAGCTCTGGGTGTAGATGTGGTCCATCCCGGTTGCATCACATGCCCTGAGTGAATTATTTAAGAATTGCTCTCTATTTCACTGTCTTTGTGTTTTGTTTTCGAAATTTATTTTGATAATGGGATTTATCGGATTTTCACTGCTGCATTTCCGCCGCTGTACAAACGCTTGATTCTCTTACGGAGACATATATATCCATGGGTTTCAAGATTCTTCCTAGTCAGGTATATTCCTAGGCGTTGAATATGTGGTGTTGAGTCCATTTCGTTGAGCAAGGAGTAGGTCTTGTCTATTACATATTTGGCTTATGGAATGTTATCTGTGCTAATTTCAGTCTCTGGTTTTATGCAGCACCCCAACGCACCTTTCCCCATAAGCAAGCACTAGTTGGTTTTCTAAATTTGAGACCCTGTTCTGTTTTGTAATTCAGTTCATGTGTAGTCAAGTTTACATTCCGTGTATTAGTGATATCTTATGATGTTTCTTTTTCTGTGTGACGTAGTTCACGTAGAATCACCGTACCTGCATCCATTCACTATGCCGCTACGGGCCTGATGACACAGATTTCATTGCTCAGTGATACTGCATTGAACGTACGTGCCACAACTTCTTTATCCATTTTTTGCTTTCTGGGATATTTACCTGGTACTGTAGATGAGCTTCTTGGGAACACAGCCGTCCCAAACTTTGGGGTGGCTCTCTGTTTTTGATTTTAATTTCCCTAAGGAATAGGACCATAAGTGCAATTGCCATAGGCTGTGTTGCTTTGTTTCTTACGTGTTTCAGGAAACACCATACACTTTTCCAGGGTGGCTGCTGGCAATTTACATCCTGCCAATCAGCATAACAAGGCTCCCTGTTCTCCATATCCTGTCCTACATTTCTGTATTTTACACTTTTTTCAGATGGCCCTTTTGCCCGGGGGGCAGTGAGACTTCATTGTAGTTCAGATTTCCTTTACAGGCTTGCTTGGTTGGCCAAAAAGGGCGTATGCGTTTTTTCCTGAATATATTCAGGAAAAAACGCATACGCCCTTTTCGGCCAAGTGCATCATTGTCGACGTTCTGCCTCTTTTCCTATGCTTTCAGGGCAATTCCAGTCTACCCCCTGCAATCGTTTTCCTGAAATTCTGCCCGGCTTTCAAGTCCCCTTCGCAGGCTTACTTCAATATATTTTTGGAGGATAACTGTCATTTATAAATCTGCAGGTTTGTGAATTACAGTGACCCTGAGCTCCTTTCTTCAACTCGCTTTTTTGTGAGCTGGGCACAAAACCGCAAGATTGCTTCAGGCCCTAATCTGTTTTCAGCAGGGCATGCTGAGCCTTTGTGTAATTCCTCTTCCTGGTGGGCAATGAGCGTTACATTTGCCCGTGCAGACACCTACAGCTAGTCTCTCATTGGTTCTCCCTATTCCTGTTCATCTTGCACAGAAATTGCAAGCTATGCCAAACAGGAGGTTAAACGCACTGACTCTCCAAGCAGGGAGAGTGTTAGTAAAGCATCTGGAATGGTGAACCCGAGGACCAGGATACGAAAACTGAGATGCATTTTAAATCGTTTCCCAATCACACGGTGGACGATACTCTGGGTTTCCCATGCATGTTTTAGCTGGAGGAAGAATCCCTTGAACCTGGAGAGTTGGGACCCATGGAATGGGTACCATGCAGTATGACTTCAAAGGGTCTGCATTTGCTCACTGAAACTCACCAATGCTATCAGCCTGAAGTGTCCAGCCTTATGTCTCAACCAGCTCTGGGTGTAGATGTGGTCAATCCCGGTTGCATCACATGCCCTGAGTGAATTATTTAAGAATTGCTCTCTATTTCACTGTCTTTGTGTTTTGTTTTCGAAATTTATTTTGATAATGGGATTTATCGGATTTTCACTGCTGCGTTTCGGCCGCTGTACACACGCTTGATTCTCTTACGGAGACATATATATCCATGGGTTTTTAGATTCTTCCTAGTCAGGTATATTCCTAGGCGTTGAATATGTGGTGTTGGTTCCATTTCGTTGAGCAAGGAGTAGGTCTTGTCTATTACATAATTGGCTTATGGAAAGTTATCTGTGCTAATTTCAGTCTCTGGTTTTATGCAGCCCCCCAAGGCACCTTTCCCCATAAGCAAGCACTAGTTGGTTTCCTAAATTTGAGACCCTGTTCTGTTTTTTAATTCAGTTCATGTGTAGTCAAGTTTACATTCCGTGTATTAGTGATATCTTATGATGTTTCTTTTTCTGTGTGACGTAGTTCACGTAGAATCACCGTACCTGCATCCACTCACTATGCCGCTACGGGCCTAATAACACAGATTTCATTGCTGAGTGATATTGCATTGTACGTACGTGCCACAACTTCTTTGTCCATTTTTTGTTTTCTGGGATATTTACCTGATACTGTAGACGAGCTTCTTGTGAACACAGCCGTCCCAAATATTGGGGTGGCTGTCTGTTTTTGATTTGAATTTCCGTAAGCTATAGGACCATAAGTGGAAGTGCCATAGGCTGTGTTGCTTTGTTTCTTACGTGTTTCAGGAAACACCATACACTTCTCCAGGGTGGCTGCTGGCAATTTACATCCTGCCAATCAGCATAACAAGGCTCCCTGTTCTCCATATCCTGTCCTACCTTTCTGGATTTTACACTTTTTTCAGATGGCCCTTTTGCCCGCGGGGCAGTGAGACCTCTTTGTAGTGCAGATTTCCTTTACAGGCTTGCTTGGTTGGCCAAAAAGGGCGTATGCGTTTTTTCCTGAATATAATCAGGAAAAAACGCATACGCCCTTTTTGGCCAAGTGCATCATTGTCGATGTTCTGCCTCTTTTCCTATGCTTTCAGGGCAATTCCAGTCTACCCGCTGCAATCGTTTTCCTGAAATTCTGCCCCGCTTTCAAGTCCCCTTCGCAGGCTTACTTCAATATATTTTTGGAGGAGAGCTGTCATTTATAACTCTGCAGGTTTGTGAATTACAGTGCCCCTGAGCTCCTTTCTTCAACTCGCTTTCTTGTGAGCTGGACACAAAACCAAAGGATTGCTTCAGGCCCTAATCTGTTTTCAGCAGGGTACGCTGAGCCTTTGTTTAATTCCTCTTCCTGGTGGGCAATGTGCGTTACATTTGCCCGTGCAGACACCTACAGCTAGTCTCTCATTGTTTCTCCCTATTCCTGTTCATCTTGCACAGAAATGGCAAGCTGTGCCAAACAGGAGGTTAAAGGCACTGACTCTCCAAGCGGGGAGAGTGTTAGTAAAGCATCTGGAATGGTGAACCCGAGGACCAGGATACGAAAACTGAGATGCATTTTAAATCGTTTCCCAATCACACGGTGGACGATACTCTGGGTTTCCCATGCATGTTTTAGCTGGAGGAAGAATCCCTTGAACCTGGAGAGTTGGGACCCATGGAATGGGTACCATGCAGTGTGACTTCAAAGGGTCTGCATTTGCTCACCGAAACTCACCAATGCTATCAGCCTGAAGTGTCCAGCCTTATGTCTCAACCAGCTCTGCGTGTAGATGTGGTCAATCCCGGTTGCATCACATGCCCTGAGTGAATTATTTAAGAATTGCTCTCTATTTCACTGTCTTTGTGTTTTGTTTTCGAAATTTATTTTGATAATGGGATTTATCGGATTTTCACTGCTGCGTTTCGGCCGCTGTACACACGCTTGATTCTCTTACGGAGACATATATATCCATGGGTTTTAAGATTCTTCCTAGTCAGGTATATTCCTAGGCGTTGAATATGTGGTGTTGGGTCCATTTCTTTGAGCAAGGAGTAGGTCTTGTCTATTACATATTTGGCTTATGGAAAGTTATCTGTGCTAATTTCAGTCTCTGGTTTTATGCAGCACCCCAACGCACCTTTCCCCATAAGCAAGCACTAGTTGGTTTTCTAAATTTGAGACCCTGTTCTGTTTTGTAATTCAGTTCATGTGTAGTCAAGTTTACATTCCGTGTATTAGTGATATCTTATGATGTTTCTTTTTCTGTGTGACGTAGTTCACGTAGAATCACCGTACCTGCATCCACTCACTATGCCGCTACGGGCCTGATGACACAGATTTCATTGCTGAGTGATATTGCATTGTACGTACGTGCCACAACTTCTTTATCCATTTTTTACTTTCTGGGATATTTACCTGATACTGTAGACGAGCTTCTTGTGAACACAGCCGTCCCAAATATTGGGGTGGCTGTCTGTTTTTGATTTTAATTTCCGTAAGCTATAGGACCATAAGTGGAAGTGCCATAGGCTGTGTTGCTTTGTTTGTTACGTGTTTCAGGAAACACCATACACTTCTCCATGGTGGCTGCTGGCAATTTACATCCTGCCAATCAGCATAACAAGGCTCCCTGTTCTCCATATCCTGTCCTACATTTCTGGATTTTACACTTTTTTCAGATGGCCCTTTTGCCCGGGGGGCAGTGAGACTTCATTGTATTGCAGATTTCCTTTACAGGCTTGCTTGGTTGGCCAAAAAGTGCGTATGCGTTTTTTCCTGAATATATTCAGGAAAAAACACTTACGCCCTTTTTGGCCAAGTGCATCATTGTCAACGTTCTGCCTCTTTTCCTATGCTTTCAGGGCAATTCCAGTCTACCCCCTGCAATCGTTTTCCTGAAATTCTGCCCCGCTTTCAAGTCCCCTTCGCAGGCTTACTTCAATATATTTTTGGAGGATAGCTGTCATTTATAACTCTGCAGGTTTGTGAATTACAGTAAACCTGAGCTCCTTTCTTCAACTCGCTTTCTTGTGAGCTGGGCAGAAAACCACAGGATTGCTTCAGGGCCTAATCTTTTTCCGGCAGGGCATGATGAGCCTTTGGTTAATTCCTCTTCCTGGTGGGAAATGAGCGTTACGTTTGCCTGTGCAGACACCTACAGCTAGTCTCTCATTGCTTCTCCCTATTCCTGTTCATCTTGCACAGAAATTGCAAGCTGTGCCAAACAGGAGGTTAAAGGCACTGACTCTCCAAGCAGGGAGAGTGTTAGTAAAGCATCTGGAATGGTGAACCCGAGGACCAGGATACGAAAACAGAGATGCATTTTAAATCGTTTCCCAATCACACGGTGGACCATACTGTGGGTTTCCCATGCATGTTTTAGCTGGAGGAAGAATCCCTTGAACCTGAAGAGTTGGGACCCATGGAATAGGTACCATGCAGTATGACTTCAAAGGGTCTGCATTTGCTCACCGAAACTCACCAATGCTATCAGCCTGAAGTGTCCAGGCTTATGTGTCAACCAGCTCTGGGTGTAGATGTGGTCCATCCCGGTTGCATCACATGCCCTGAGTGAATTATTTAAGAATTGCTCTCTATTTCACTGTCTTTGTGTTTTGTTTTCGAAATTTATTTTGATAATGGGATTTATCGGATTTTCACTGCTGCATTTCCGCCGCTGTACAAACGCTTGATTCTCTTACGGAGACATATATATCCATGGGTTTCAAGATTCTTCCTAGTCAGGTATATTCCTAGGCGTTGAATATGTGGTGTTGAGTCCATTTCGTTGAGCAAGGAGTAGGTCTTGTCTATTACATATTTGGCTTATGGAATGTTATCTGTGCTAATTTCAGTCTCTGGTTTTATGCAGCACCCCAACGCACCTTTCCCCATAAGCAAGCACTAGTTGGTTTTCTAAATTTGAGACCCTGTTCTGTTTTGTAATTCAGTTCATGTGTAGTCAAGTTTACATTCCGTGTATTAGTGATATCTTATGATGTTTCTTTTTCTGTGTGACGTAGTTCACGTAGAATCACCGTACCTGCATCCATTCACTATGCCGCTACGGGCCTGATGACACAGATTTCATTGCTCAGTGATACTGCATTGAACGTACGTGCCACAACTTCTTTATCCATTTTTTGCTTTCTGGGATATTTACCTGGTACTGTAGATGAGCTTCTTGGGAACACAGCCGTCCCAAACTTTGGGGTGGCTCTCTGTTTTTGATTTTAATTTCCCTAAGGAATAGGACCATAAGTGCAATTGCCATAGGCTGTGTTGCTTTGTTTCTTACGTGTTTCTGGAAACACCATACACTTTTCAAGGGTGGCTGCTGGCAATTTACATCCTGCCAATCAGCATAACAAGGCTCCCTGTTCTCCATATCCTGTCCTACATTTCTGTATTTTACACTTTTTTCAGATGGCCCTTTTGCCCGGGGGGCAGTGAGACTTCATTGTAGTTCAGATTTCCTTTACAGGCTTGCTTGGTTGGCCAAAAAGGGCGTATGCGTTTTTTCCTGAATATATTCAGGAAAAAACGCATACGCCCTTTTCGGCCAAGTGCATCATTGTCGACGTTCTGCCTCTTTTCCTATGCTTTCAGGGCAATTCCAGTCTACCCCCTGCAATCGTTTTCCTGAAATTCTGCCCGGCTTTCAAGTCCCCTTCGCAGGCTTACTTCAATATATTTTTGGAGGATAACTGTCATTTATAACTCTGCAGGTTTGTGAATTACAGTGACCCTGAGCTCCTTTCTTCAACTCGCTTTTTTCTGAGCTGGGCACAAAACCGCAAGATTGCTTCAGGCCCTAATCTGTTTTCAGCAGGGCATGCTGAGCCTTTGTGTAATTCCTCTTCCTGGTGGGCAATGAGCGTTACATTTGCCCGTGCAGACACCTACAGCTAGTCTCTCATTGGTTCTCTCTATTCCTGTTCATCTTGCACAGAAATTGCAAGCTATGCCAAACAGGAGGTTAAACGCACTGACTCTCCAAGCAGGGAGAGTGTTAGTAAAGCATCTGGAATGGTGAACCCGAGGACCAGGATACGAAAACTGAGATGCATTTTAAATCGTTTCCCAATCACACGGTGGACGATACTCTGGGTTTCCCATGCATGTTTTAGCTGGAGGAAGAATCCCTTGAACCTGGAGAGTTGGGACCCATGGAATGGGTACCATGCAGTATGACTTCAAAGGGTCTGCATTTGCTCACCGAAACTCACCAATGCTATCAGCCTGAAGTGTCCAGCCTTATGTCTCAACCAGCTCTGGGTGTAGATGTGGTCAATCCCGGTTGCATCACATGCCCTGAGTGAATTATTTAAGAATTGCTCTCTATTTCACTGTCTTTGTGTTTTGTTTTCGAAATTTATTTTGATAATGGGATTTATCGGATTTTCACTGCTGCATTTCGGCCGCGGTACACACGCTTGATTCTCTTACGGAGACATATATATCCATGGGTTTTTAGATTCTTCCTAGTCAGGTATATTCCTAGGCGTTGAATATGTGGTGTTGGTTCCATTTCGTTGAGCAAGGAGTAGGTTTTGTCTATTACATAATTGGCTTATGGAAAGTTATCTGTGCTAATTTCAGTCTGTGGTTTTATGCAGCCCCCCAAGGCACCTTTCCCCATAAGCAAGCACTAGTTGGTTTTCTAAATTTGAGACCCTGTTCTGTTTTTTAATTCAGTTCATGTGTAGTCAAGTTTACATTCCGTGTATTAGTGATATCTTATGATGTTTCTTTTTCTGTGTGACGTAGTTCACGTAGAATCACTGTACCTGCATCCACTCAGTATGCCGCTACGGGCCTGATGACAGAGATTTCATTGCTGAGTGATATTGCATTGTACGTACGTGCCACAACTTCTTTATCCATTTTTTGCTTTCTGGGATATTTACCTGATACTGTAGACGAGCTTCTTGTGAACACAGCCGTCCCAAATATTGGGGTGGCTGTCTGTTTTTGATTTTAATTTCCCTAAGCTATAAAACCATAAGTGGAAGTGCCATAGGCTGTGTTGCTTTGTTTCTTACGTGTTTCAGGAAACACCATACACTTCTCCAGAGTGGCTGCTGGCAATTTACATCCTGCCAATCAGCATAACAAGGCTCCCTGTTCTCCATATCCTGTCCTACCTTTCTGGATTTTACACATTTTTCAGATGGCCCTTTTGCCCGGGGGGGCAGTGAGATTTCATTGTAGTGCAGATTTCCTTTACAGGCTTGCTTGGTTGGCCAAAAAGGGCGTATGCGTTTTTTCCTGAATATATTCAGGAAAAAACGCATACGTCCTTTTTGGCCAAGTGCATCATTGTCGACGTTGTGCCTCTTTTCCTATGCTTTCAGGGCAATTCCAGTCTACCCCCTGCAATCGTTTTCCTTAAATTCTGCCCCGCTTTCAAGTCCCCTTCGCAGGCTTACTTCAACATATTTTTGGAGGATAGCTGTCAGTTATGACTCTGCAGGTTTGTGATTTACAGTGCCCCTGAGCTCCTTTCTTCAACTCGCTTTCTTGTGAGCTGGGCACAAAACCGCAGGATTGCTTCAGGCCCTAATCTGTTTCCGGCAGGGCATGCTGAGCCTTTGGTTAATTCCTCTTCCTGGTGGGCAATGAGCGTTACATTTGCCCGTGCAGACACCTACAGCTAGTCTCTCATTGGTTCTCCCTATTCCTGTTCATCTTGCACAGAAATTGCAAGCTGTGCCAAACAGGAGGTTAAAGGCACTGACTCTCCAAGCGGGGAGAGTGTTAGTAAAGCATCTAGAATGGTGAACCCGAGGACCAGGATACGAAAACTGAGATGCATTTTAAATTGTTTCCCAATCACACGGTGGACGATACTCTGGGTTTCCCATGCATGTTTTAGCTGGAGGAAGAATGCCTTGAACCTGGAGAGTTGGGACCCATGGAATGTGTACCATGCAGTATGACTTCAAAGGGTCTGCATTTGCTCACCGAGACTCTCCAATGCTATCAGCCTGAAGTGTCCAGCCTTATGTCTCAACCAGCTCTGGGTGTAGATGTGGTCAATCCTGGTTGCATCACATGCCCTGAGTGAATTATTTAAGAATTGCTCTCTATTTCACTGTCTTTGTGTTTTGTTTTCGAAATTTATTTTGATAATGGGATTTATCGGATTTTCACTGCTGCGTTTCGGCCGCTGTACACACGCTTGATTCTCTTACGGAGACATATATATCCATGGGTTTTAAGATTCTTCCTAGTCAGGTATATTCCTAGGCGTTGAATATGTGGTGTTGGTTCCATTTCGTTGAGCGAGGAGTAGGTCTTGTCTATTACATATTTGGCTTATGGAAAGTTATCTGTGCTAATTTCAGCCTCTGGTTTTATGCAGCACCCAAAGCCACCTTTCCCCATAAGCAAGCACTAGTTGGTTTTCTAAATTTGACACCCTGTTCTGTTTTGTAATTCAGTTCATGTGTAGTCAAGTTTACATTCCGTGTATTAGTGATATCTTATGATGTTTCTTTTTCTGTGTGACGTAGTTCACGTAGAATCACCGTACCTGCATCCACTCACTATGCCGCTACGGGCCTGATGACACAGATTTCATTGCTGAGTGATATTGCATTGTACGTACGTGCCACAACTTCTTTATCCATATTTTGCTTTCTGGGATATTTACCTGATACTGTAGACGAGCTTCTTGTGAACACAGCCGTCCCAAATATTGGGGTGGCTGTCTGTTTTTGATTTTAATTTCCGTAAGCTATAGGACCATAAGTGGAAGTGCCATAGGCTGTGTTGCTTTGTTTCTTACGTGTTTCAGGAAACACCATACACTTCTCCAGGGTGGCTGCTGGCAATTTACATCCTGCCAATCAGCATAACAAGGCTCCCTGTTCTCCATATCCTGTCCTACCTTTCTGGATTTTACACTTTTTTCAGATGGCCCTTTTGCCCGGGGGGCAGTGAGACTTCATTGTAGTGCAGATTTCCTTTACAGGCTTGCTTGGTTGGCCAAAAAGGGCGTATGCGTTTTTTCCTGAATATATTCAGGAAAAAACGAATACACCCTTTTTGGCCAAGTGCATCATTGTCGATGTTCTGCCTCTTTTCCTATGCTTTCAGGGCAATTCCAGTCTAACCGCTGCAATCGTTTTCCTGAAATTATGCCCTGCTTTCAAGTCCCCTTCGCAGGCTTACTTCAATATATTTTTGGAGGATAGCTGTCATTTATAACTCTGCAGGTTTGTGAATTACAGTGCCCCTGAGCTCCTTTCTTCAACTCGCTTTCTTGTGAGCTGGACACAAAACCAAAGGATTGCTTCAGGCCCTAATCTGTTTTCAGCAGGGCACGCTGAGCCTTTGTTTAATTCCTCTTCCTGGTGGGCAATGTGCGTTACATTTGCCCGTGCAGACACCTAAAGCTAGTCTCTCATTGTTCCTCCCTATTCCTGTTTATCTTGCACAGAAATGGCAAGCTGTGCCAAACAGGAGGTTAAAGGCACTGACTCTCCAAGCGGGGAGTGTGTTAGTAAAGCATCTGGAATGGTGAACCCGAGGACCAGGATACGAAAACTGAGATGCATTTTAAATCGTTTCCCAATCACACGGTGGACGATACTCTGGGTTTCCCATGCATGTTTTAGCTGGAGGAAGAATCCCTTGAACCTGGAGAGTTGGGACCCATGGAATGGGTACCATGCAGTATGACTTCAAAGGGTCTGCATTTGCTCACCGAAACTCACCAATGCTATCAGCCTGAAGTGTCCAGCCTTATGTCTCAACCAGCTCTGGGTGTAGATGTGGTCAATCCCGGTTGCATCACATGCCCTGAGTGAATTATTTAAGAATTGATCTCTATTTCACTGTCTTTGTGTTTTGTTTTCGAAATTTATTTTGATAATGGGATTTATCGGATTTTCACTGCTGCGTTTCGGCCGCTGTACACATGCTTGATTGTCTTACGGAGACATATATATCCATGGGTTTTAAGATTCTTCCTAGTCAGGTATATTCCTAGGCGTTGAATATGTGGTGTTGAGTCCATTTCGTTGAGCAAGGAGTAGGTCTTGTCTATTACATATTTGTCTTATGGAATGTTATCTGTGCTAATTTCAGTCTCTGGTTTTATGCAGCACCCCAACGCACCTTTCCCCATAAGCAAGCACTACTTGGTTTTCTAAATTTGAGACCCTGTTCTGTTTTGTAATTCAGTTCATGTGTAGTCAAGTTTACATTCCGTGTATTAGTGATATCTTATGATGTTTCTTTTTCTGTGTGACGTAGTTCACGTAGAATCACCGTACCTGCATCCACTCAGTATGCCGCTACGGGCCTGATGACACAGATTTCATTGCTGAGTGATATTGCATTGTACGTACGTGCCACAACTTCTTTATCCATTTTTTGGTTTCTGGGATATTTACCTGATACTGTAGACAAGCTTCTTGTGAACACAGCCGTCCCAAATATTGGGGTGGCCGGCTGTTTTTGATTTTAATTTCCGTAAGCTATAAAACCATAAGTGGAAGTGCCATAGGCTGTGTTGCTTTGTTTCTTACGTGTTTCAGGAAACACCATACACTTCTCCAGAGTGGCTGCTGGCAATTTACATCCTGCCAATCAGCATAACAAGGCTCCCTGTTCTCCATATCCTGTCCTACCTTTCTGGATTTTACACATTTTTCAGATGGCCCTTTTGCCCAGGGGGGCAGTGAGATTTCATTGTAGTGCAGATTTCCTTTACAGGCTTGCTTGGTTGGCCAAAAAGGGCGTATGCGTTTTTTCCTGAATATATTCAGGAAAAAACACATACGCACTTTTTGGCCAAGTGCATCATTGTCGATGTTGTGCCTCTTTTCCTATGCTTTCAGGGCAATTCCAGTCTACCCCCTGCAATCGTTTTCCTGAAATTCAGCCCCGCTTTCAAGTCCCCTTCGCAGGCTTACTTCAATATATTTTTGGAGGATAGCTGTCATTTATATCTCTGCAGGTTTGTGAAGTACAGTGCCCCTGAGCTCCTTTCTTCAACTCGCTTTCTTGTGAGCTGGGCACAAAACCGCAGGATTGCTTCAGGCCCTAATCTGTTTCCAGCAGGGCACACTGAGCCTTTGTTTAATTCCTCTTCCTGGTGGGCAATGAGCGTTACATTTGCCCGTGTAGACACCTACAGCTAGTCTCTCATTGGTTCTCCCAATTCCTGTTCATCTTGCACAGAAATGGCAAGCTGTGCCAAACAGGAGGTTAAAGGCACTGACTCTCCAAGCGGGGAGAGTGTTAGTAAAGCATCTGGAATGGTGAACCCGAGGACCAGGATACGAAAACTGAGATGCATTTTAAATCGTTTCCCAATCACACGGTGGACGATACTCAGGGTTTTCCATGCACGTTTTAGCTGGAGGAAGAATCCCTTGAACCTGGAGAGTTGGGACCCATGGAATGGGTACCATGCAGTATGACTTCAAAGGGTCTGCATTTGCTCACCGAAACTCACCAATGCTATCAGCCTGAAGTGTCCAGCCTTATGTCTCAACCAGCTCTGGGTGTAGATGTGGTCAATCCCGGTTGCATCACATGCCCTGAGTGAATTATTTAAGAATTGCTCTCTATTTCACTGTCTTTGTGTTTTGTTTTCGAAATTTATTTTGATAATGGGATTTATCGGATTTTCACTGCTGCGTTTCGGCCGCTGTACACACGCTTGATTCTCTTACGGAGACATATATATCCATGGGTTTTAAGATTCTTCCTAGTCAGGTATATTCCTAGGCGTTGAATATGTGGTGTTGGGTCCATTTCGTTGAGCAAGGAGTAGGTCTTGTCTATTACATATTTGGCTTATGGAAAGTTATCTGTGCTAATTTCAGTCTCTGGTTTTATGCAGCACCCCAACGCACCTTTCCCCATAAGCAAGCACTAGTTGGTTTTCTAAATTTGAGACTCTGTTCTTTTTTGTAATTCAGTTCATGTGTAGTCAAGTTTACATTCCGTGTATTAGTGATATCTTATGATGTTTCTTTTTCTGTGTGACGTAGTTTCGTAGAATCACCGTACCTGCATCCACTCACTATGCCGCTACGGGCCTGATGATACAGATTTCATTGCTGAGTGATATTGCAGTGTACGTACGTGCCACAACTTCTTTATCCATTTTTTGCTTTCTGGGATATTTACCTGATACTGTAGACGAGCTTCTTGTGAACACAGCCGTCCCAAATATTGGGGTGGCTGTCTGTTTTTGATTTGAATTTCCGTAAGCTATAGGACCATAAGTGGAAGTGCCATAGGCTGTGTTGCTTTGTTTCTTACGTGTTTCAGGAAACACCATACACTTCTCCAGGGTGGCTGCTGGCAATTTACATCCTGCCAATCAGCATAACAAGGCTCCCTGTTCTCCATATCCTGTCCTACCTTTCTGGATTTTACACATTTTTCAGATGGCCCTTTTGCCCGGGGGGGCAGTGAGATTTCATTGTAGTGCAGATTTCCTTTACAGGCTTGCTTGGTTGGCCAAAAAGGGCGTATGCGTTTTTTCCTGAATATATTCAGGAAAAAACGCATACGCCCTTGTTGGCCAAGTGCATCATTGTCGACGTTGTGCCTCTTTTCCTATGCCTTCAGGGCAATTCCATTCTACCCCCTGCAATCGTTTTCTTGAAATTCAGCCCCTCTTTCAAGTCCCCTTCGCAGGCTTACTTCAATATATTTTTGGAGGATAGCTGTCATTTATAACTCTGCAGGTTTGTGAAGTACAGTGCCCCTGATCTCCTTTCTTCAACTCGCTTTCTTGTGAGCTGGGCACAAAACCAAAGGATTGTTTCAGGCCCTAATCTGTTTCCAGCAGGGCACACTGAGCCTTTGTTTAATTCCTCTTCCTGTTGGGCAATGAGCGTTACATTTGCCCGTGCAGACACCTACAGCTAGTCTCTCATTGGTTCTCCCTATTCCTGTTCATCTTGCACAGAAATGGCAAGCTGTGCCGGACAGGAGGTTAAAGGCACTGACTCTCCAAGCGGGGAGAGTGTTAGTAAAGCATCTGGAATGGTGAACCCGAGGACCAGGATATGAAAACTGAGATGCATTTTAAATCGTTTCCCAATCACACGGTGGACGATACTCTGGGTTTCCCATGCATGTTTTAGCTGGAGGAAGAATCCCTTGAACCTGGAGAGTTGGGACCCATGGAATGGGTACCATGCAGTATGACTTCAAAGGGTCTGCATTTGCTCACCGAAACTCACCAGTGCTATCAGCCAGAAGTGTCCAGCCTTATGTCTCAACCAGCTCTGGGTGTAGATGTGGTCAATCCCGGTTGCATCACATGCCCTGAGTGAATTATTTAAGAATTGCTCTCTATTTTACGATCTTTGTGTTTTGTTTTCGAAATTTATTTTGATAATGGGATTTATCGGATTTTCACTGCTGCATTTCCGCCGCTGTACACACGCTTGATTCTCTTACGGAGACATATATATCCATGGGTTTTAAGATTCTTCCTAGTCAGGTATATTCCTAGGCGTTGAATATGTGGTGTTGGGTCCATTTCGTTGAGCAAGGAGTAGGTCTTGTCTATTACATATTTGGCTTATGGAATGGTATCTGTGCTAATTTCAGTCTCTGGTTTTATGCAGCACCCCAAGGCACCATTCCCCATAAGCAAGCACTAGTTGGTTTTCTAAATTTGAGACCCTGTTCTGTTTTGTAATTCAGTTCATGTGTAGTCAAGTTTACATTCCGTGTATTAGTGATATCTTATGATGTTTCTTTTTCTCTGTGACGTAGTTCACGTAGAATCACCGTACCTCCATCCACTTACTATGCCGCTAAGGGCCTGATGACACAGATTTCATTGCTGAGTGATATTGCATTGCACGTACGTGCCACAACTTCTTTATCCATTTTTTGCTTTCTGGGATATTTACCTGATACTGTAGACGAGCTTTTGTGAACACAGCCGTCCCAAATATTGGGGTGGCTGTCAGTTTTTGATTTTAATTTCTGTAAGCTATAGGACCATAAGTGGAAGTGCCATAGGCTGTGTTGCTTTGTTTCTTACGTGTTTCAGGAAACACCATACACTTCTCCAGGGTGGCTGCTGGCAATTTACATCCTGCCAATCAGCATAACAAGGCTCCCTGTTCTCCATATCCTGTCCTACCTTTCTGGATATTACACTTTTTACAGATGGCCCTTTTGCCCGGGGGGCAGTGAGACTTCATTGTAGTGCAGATTTCCTTTACAGGCTTGCTTGGTTGGCCAAAATGGTCGTATGCGTTTTTTCCTGAATATATTCAGGAAAAAACGCATACGCCCTTTTTGGCCAAGTGCATCATTGTCGACGTTCTGGCTCTTTTCCTATGCTTTCAGGGCAATTCCAGTCTACCCCCTGCAATCGTTTTCCTGAAATTCTGCCCCGCTTTCAAGTCCCCTTCGCAGGCTTACTTCAATATATTTTTGGAGGATCGCTGTCATTTATAACTCTGCAGGTTTGTGAATTACAGTGCCCCTGAGCTCCTTTCTTCAACTCGCTTTCTTGTGAGCTGGGCACAAAACCGCAGGATTGCTTCAGGCCCTAATCTGTTTCCAGCAGGGCACGCTGAGCCTTTGTTTAATTCCTCTTCCTGTTGGGCAATGAGCGTTACATTTGCCCGTGCAGACACCTACAGCTAGTCTCTCATTGGTTCTCCCTATTCCTGTTCATCTTGCACAGAAATTGCAAGCTGTGCCAAACAGGAGGTTAAAGGCAGTGACTCTCCAAGCGGGGAGAGTGTTAGTAAAGCATCTGGAATGGTGAACCCGAGGACCAGGATACGAAAACTGAGATGCATTTTAAATCGTTTCCCAATCACACGGTGGACGATACTCTGGGTTTCCCATGCATGTTTTAGCTGGAGGAAGAATGCCTTGAACCTGGAGAGTTGGGACCCATGGAATGGGTACCATGCAGTATGACTTCAAAGGGTCTGCATTTGCTCACCGAAACTCACCAGTGCTATCAGCCAGAAGGGTCCAGCCTTATGTCTCAACCAGCTCTGGGTGTAGATGTGGTCAATCCCGGTTGCATCACATGCCCTGAGTGAATTATTTAAGAATTGCTCTCTATTTCACTGTCTTTGTGTATTGTTTTTGAAATTTATTTTGATAATGGGATTTATCGGATTTTCACTGCTGCGTTTCGGCCGCTGTACACACGCTTGATTCTCTTACGGAGACATATATATCCATGGGTTTTAAGATTTTACCTAGTCAGGTATATTCCTAGGCGTTGAATATGTGGTGTTGGTTCCATTTCGTTGAGCAAGGAGTAGGTCTTGTCTATTACATATTTGGCTTATGGAAAGTTATCTGTGCTAATTTCAGTCTCTGGTTTTATGCAGCACCCCAACGCACCTTTCCCCATAAGCAAGCACTAGTTGGTTTCCTAAATTTGAGACCCTGTTCTGTTTTGTAATTCAGTTCATGTGTAGTCAAGTTTACATTCCGTGTATTAGTGATATCTTATGATGTTTCTTTTTCTGTGTGACGTAGTTCACGTAGAATCACCGTACCTGCATCCACTCACTATGCCGCTATGGGCCTGGTGACACAGATTTCATTGCTGAGTGATATTGCATTGTACGTACGTGCCACAACTTCTTTATCCATTTTTTGCTTTCTGGGATATTTACCTGATACTGTAGACGAGCTTCTTGTGAACACAGCCATCCCAAATATTGGGGTGGCTGTCTGTTTTTGATTTTAATTTCCGTAAGCTTTAGGACCTTAAGTGGAAGTGCCATAGGCTGTGTTGCTTTGTTTCTTACGTGTTTCAGGAAACACCATACACTTCTCCAGGGTGGCTGCCGGCAATTTACATCCTGCCAATCAGCATAACAAGGCTCCATGTTCTCCATATCCTGTCCTACATTTCTGGATTTTACACTTTTTTCAGATGGCCCTTTTGCCCGGGGGGCAGTGAGACTTCATTGTAGTGCAGATTTCCTTTACAGGCTTGCTTGGTTGGCCAAAAAGGGCGTATGCGTTTTTTCCTGAATATATTCAGGAAAAAACGCATACGCCCTTTTTGGCCAAGTGCATCATTGTCGACGTTCTGCCTCTTTTCCTATGCTTTCAGGGCCATTCCAGTCTACTCCCTGCAATCGTTTTCCTGAAATTCTGCCCCGCTTTCAAGTCCCCTTCGCAGGCTTACTTCAATATATTTTTGGAGGATAGCTGTCATTTATAACTCTGCAGGTTTGTGAATTACAGGGCCCCTGAACTCCTTTCTTCAACTCGCTTTCCTGTGAGCTGGGCACAAAACCGCAGGATTGCTTCAGGCCCTAATCTGTTTTCAGCAGGGCACGCTGAGCCTTTGTTTAATTCCTCTTCCTGGTCGGCAATGAGCGTTACATTTGCCCGTGCAGACACCTACAGCTAGTCTCTCATTGGTTCTCCCTATTCCTGTTCATCTTGCACAGAAATTGCAAGCTGTGCCAAACAGGAGGTTAAAGGCACTGACTCTCCAAGCGGGGAGAGTGTTAGTAAGCATCTGGAATGGTGAACCCGAGGACCAGGATACGAAAACTGAGATGCATTTTAAATCGTTTCCCAATCACACGGTGGACGATACTCTGGGTTTCCCATGCATGTTTTAGCTGGAGGAAGAATCCCTTGAACCTGGAGAGTTGGGACCCATGGAATGGGTACCATGCAGTATGACTTCAAAGGGTCTGCATTTGCTCACCGAAACTCACCAATGCTATCAGCCTGAAGTGTCCAGCCTTATGTCTCAACCAGCTCTGGGTGTAGATGTGGTCAATCCCGGTTGCATCACATGCCCTGAGTGAATTATTTAAGAATTGCTCTCTATTTCACTGTCTTTGTGTTTTGTTTTCGAAATTTATTTTGATAATGGGATTTATCGGATTTTCACTGCTGCGTTTCGGCCGCTGTACACACGCTTGATTCTCTTACGGAGACATATATATCCATGGGTTTTAAGATTCTTCCTAGTCAGGTATATTCCTAGGCGTTGAATATGTGGTGTTGGGTCCATTTCGTTGAGCAAGGAGTAGGTCTTGTCTATTACATATTTGGCTTCTGGAAAGTTATCTGTGCTAATTTCAGTCTCTGGTTTTATGCAGCACCCCAACGCACCATTCCCCATAAGCAAGCACTAGTTGGTTTTCTAAATTTGAGAACCTGTTCTGTTTTGTAATTCAGTTCATGTGTAGTCAAGTTTACATTCCGTGTATTAGTGATATCTTATGATGTTTCTTTTTCTGTGTGACGTAGTTCACGTAGAATCACCGTACCTGCATCCACTCACTATGCCGCTACGGGCCTGATGACACAGATTTCATTGCTGAGTGATATTGCATTGTACGTACGTGCCACAACTTCTTTATCCATTTTTTGCTTTCTGGGATATTTACCTGATACTGTAGAAGAGCTTCTTGTGAACACAGCCGTCCCAAATATTGGGGTGGCTGTCTGTTTTTGATTTTAATTTCCGTAAGCTATAGGACCATAAGTGGAAGTGCCATAGGCTGTGTTGCTTTGTTTCTTACGTGTTTCAGGAAACACCATACACTTCTCCAGGCTGGCTGCTGGCAATTTACATCCTGCCAATCAGCATAACAAGTTTCCCTGTTCTCCATATCCTGTCCTACCTTTCTGGATTTTACACTTTTTTCAGATGGCCCTTTTGCCCAGCGGGGCAGTGAGATTTCATTGTAGTGCAGATTTCCTTTACAGGCTTGCTTGGTTGGCCAAAAAGGGCGTATGCGTTTTTTCCTGAATATATTCAGGAAAAAACGCATACGCCCTTTTTGGCCAACTGCATCATTGTCGACGTTGTGCCTCATTTCCTATGCTTTCAGGGCAATTCCAGTCTACCCCCTGCAATCGTTTTCCTGAAATTCTGCCCCGCTTTCAAGTCCCCTTCGCAGGCTTACTTCAATATATTTTTGGAGGATAGCTGTCATTTATAACTCTGCAGGTTTGTGAAGTACAGTGCCCCTGAGCTCCTTTCTTCAACTCGCTTTCTTGTGAGCTGGGCACAAAACCGCAGGATTGCTTCAGGCCCTAATCTGTTTCCAGCAGGGCACACTGAGCCTTTGTTTAATTCCTCTTCCTGGTGGGCAATGAGCGTTACATTTGCCCGTGCAGACACCTACAGCTAGTCTCTCATTGGTTCTCCCTATTCCTGTTCATCTTGCACAAAAATGGCAAGCTGTGCCAAACAGGAGGTTAAAGGCACTGACTCTCCAAGCGGGGAGAGTGTTAGTAAAGCATCTGGAATGGTGAACCCGAGGACCAGGATACGAAAACTGAGATGCATTTTAAATCGTTTCCCAATCACACGGTGGACGATACTCTGGGTTTCCCATGCATGTTTTAGCTGGAGGAAGAATGCCTTGAACCTGGAGATTTGGGACCCATGGAATGGGTACCATGCAGTATGACTTCAAAGGGTCTGCATTTGCTCACCGAAACTCACCAGTGCTAGCAGCCAGAAGTGTCCAGCCTTATGTCTCAACCAGCTCTGGGTGTAGATGTGGTCAATCCCGGTTGCATCACATGCCCTGAGTGAATTATTTAAGAATTGCTCTCTATTTCAATGTCTTTGTGTTTTGTTTTCGAAATTTATTTTGATAATGGGATTTATCGTATTTTCACTGCTGCATTTCCGCCGCTGTACACACGCTTGATTCTCTTACGGAGACATATATATCCATGGGTTTTAAGATTCTTCCTAGTCAGGTATATTCCTAGGCGTTGAATATGTGGTGTTGGGTCCATTTCGTTGAACAAGGAGTAGGTCTTGTCTGTTACATATTTGGCTTATGGAAAGTTATCTGTGCTAATTTCAGTCTCTTGTTTTATGCAGCACCCCAATGCACCTTTCCCCATAAGCAAGCAGTAGTTGGTTTTCTAAATTTGAGACCCTGTTCTGTTTTGTAATTCAGTTCATGTGTAGTCAAGTTTACATTCCGTGTATTAGTGATATCTTATGATGTTTCTTTTTCTGTGTGACGTAGTTCACGTAGAATCACCGTACCTGCATCCACTCACTATGCCGCTACGGGCCTGATGACACAGATTTCATTGCTGAGTGATATTGCATTGCACGTACGTGCCACAACTTCTTTATCCATTTTTTGCTTTCTGGGATATTTACCTGGTACTGTAGACGAGCTTCTTGGGAACACAGCCATCCCAAACTTTGGGGTGGCTCTCTGTTTTTGATTTTAATTTCCCTAAGGAATAGGACCATAAGTGCAATTGCCATAGGCCGTGTTGCTTTATTTCTTACGTGTTTCAGAAAACACCATACACTTCTCCAGGGTGGCTGTTGGCAATTTACATCCTGCCAATCAGCATAACAAGGCTCCCTGTTCTCCATATCCTGTCCTACCTTTCTGGATTTTACACTTTTTTCAGATGGCCCTCTTGCCCGGGGGGCAGTGAGACTTCATTGTAGTGCAGATTTCCTTTACAGGCTTGCTTGGTTGGCCAAAAAGGGCGTATGCGTTTTTTCCTGAATATATTCAGGAAAAAACGCATACGCCCTTTTTGGCCAAGTGCATCATTGTCGACGTTCTGCCTCTTTTCCTATGCTTTCAGGGCAATTCCAGTCTACTCCCTGCAATCGTTTTCCTGAAATTCTGCCCCACTTTCAAGTCCCCTTCGCAGGCTTACTTCAATATATTTTTGGAGGATAGCTGTCATTTATAACTCTGCAGGTTTGTGAAGTACAGTGCCCCTGAGCTCCTTTCTTCAACTCGCTTTCTTGTGAGCTGGGCACAAAACCGCAGGATTGCTTCAGGCCCTAATCTGTTTCCGGCAGGGCATGCTGAGCCTTTGGTTAATTCCTCTTCCTGGTGGGTAATGAGCGTTACGTTTGCCCGTGCAGACACCTACAGCTAGTCTCTCATTGGTTCTGCCTATTCCTGTTCATCTTGCACAGAAATTGCAAGCTGTGCCAAACAGGAAGTTAAAGGCACTGACTCTCCAAGCAGGGAGAGTGTTAGTAAAGCATCTGGAATGGTGAACCCGAGGACCAGGATACGAAAACTGAGATGCATTTTAAATCGTTTCCCAATCACACGGTGGACCATACTGTGGGTTTCCCATGCATGTTTTAGCTGGAGGAAGAATCCCTTGAACCTGAACAGTTGGGACCCATGGAATAGGTACCATGCAGTATGACTTCAAAGTGTCTGCATTTGCTCACCAAAACTCACCAATGCTATCAGCCTGAAGTGTCCAGCCTTATGTGTCAACCAGCTCTGGGTGTAGATGTGGTAAATCCTGGTTGCATCACATGCGCTGAGTGAATTATTTAAGAATTGCTCTCTATTTCACTGTCTTTGTGTTTTGTTTCCGAAATTTATTTTGATAATGGGATTTATCGGATTTTCACTGCTGCGTTTCGGCCGCTGTACACACGCTTGATTCTCTTACGGAGACATATATATCCATGGGTTTTAAGATTCTTCCTAGTCAGGTATATTCCTAGGCGTTGAATATGTGGTGTTGAGTCCATTTCGTTGAGGAAGGAGTAGGTCTTGTCTATTACATATTCGGCTTATGGAATGTTATCTGTGCTAATTTCAGTCTCTGCTTTTATGCAGCACCCCATGGCACCTTTCCCCATAAGCAAGCACTAGTTGGTTTTCTAAATTTGAGACCCTGTTCTGTTTTGTAATTCAGTTCATGTGTAGTCAAGTTTACATTCCGTGTATTAGTGATATCTTATGATATTTCTTTTTCTGTGTGACGTAGTTCATGTAGAATCACCGTACCTGCATCCATTCTCTATGCCGCTACGGGCCTGATGACACAGATTTCATTGCTGAGTGATACTGCATTGCACGTACGTGCCACAACTTCTTTATCCATTTTTTGCTTTCTGGGATATTTACCTGGTACTCTAGACGAGCTTCTTGAGAACACAGCCGTCCCAAACTTTGCTGTGGCTCTCTGTTTTTGATTTTAATTTCCCTAAGGAATAGGACCATAAGTGCAATTGCCATAGGCTGTGTTGCTATGTTTATTACGTGTTTCAGGAAACACCATACACTTCTCCAGGGTGGCTGCTGGCAATTTACATCCTGCCAATCAGCATAACAAGGCTCCCTGTTCTCCATATCCTGTCCTACCTTTCTGGATTTTACACGTTTTTCAGATGGCCCTTTTACCCGGGGGGCAGTGAGACTTCATTGTAGTGCAGATTTCCTTTAGAGGCTTGCTTGGTTGGCCAAAAAGGGCGTATGCGTTTTTTCCTGAATATATTCAGGAAAAAACGCATACGCCCTTTTTGGCCAAGTGCATCATTGTCGACGTTGTGCCTCTTTTCCTATGCTTTCAGGGCAATTCCAGTCTACCCCCTGCAATCGTTTTCCTGAAATTCTGCCCCGCTTTCAAGTCCCCTTCGCAGGCTTACTTCAATATATTTTTGGAGGATAGCTGTCATTTATAACTCTGCAGGTTTGTGAAGTACAGTGCCCCTGAGCTCCTTTCTTCAACTCGCTTTCTTGTGAGCTGAGCACAAAACCGCAGGATTGCTTCAGGCCCTAATCTGTTTTCAGCAGGGCACGCTGAGCCTTGGTTTAATTCCTCTTCCTGGTCGGCAATGAGCATTACATTTGCCCGTGCAGACACCTACAGCTAGTCTCTCATTGGTTCTCCCTATTCCTGTTCATCTTGCACAGAAATGGCAAGCTGTGCCAAACAGGAGGTTAAAGGCACTGTCTCTCCAAGCGGGGAGAGTGTTAGTAAAGCATCTGGAATGGTGAACCCGAGGACCAGGATACGAAAACTGAGATGCATTTTAAATCGTTTCCCAATCACACGGTGGACGATACTCTGGGTTTCCCATGCATGTTTTAGCTGGAGGAAGAATGCCTTGAACCTGGAGAGTTGGGACCCATGGAATGGGTACCATGCAGTATGACTTCAAAGGGTCTGCATTTGCTCACCGAAACTCACCAGTGCTAGCAGCCAGAAGTGTCCAGCCTTATGTCTCAACCAGCTCTGGGTGTAGATGTGGTCAATCCCGGTTGCATCACATGCCCTGAGTGAATTATTTAAGAATTGCTCTCTATTTCAATGTCTTTGTGTTTTGTTTTCGAAATTTATTTTGATAATGGGATTTATCGGATTTTCACTGCTGCATTTCCGCCGCTGTACACACGCTTGATTCTCTTACGGAGACATATATATCCATGGGTTTTAAGATTCTTCCTAGTCAGGTATATTCCTAGGCGTTGAATATGTGGTGTTGGGTCCATTTCGTTGAACAAGGAGTAGGTCTTGTCTGTTACATATTTGGCTTATGGAAAGTTATCTGTGCTAATTTCAGTCTCTTGTTTTATGCAGCACCCCAATGCACCTTTCCCCATAAGCAAGCAGTAGTTGGTTTTCTAAATTTGAGACCCTGTTCTGTTTTGTAATTCAGTTCATGTGTAGTCAAGTTTACATTCCTTGTATTAGTGATATCTTATGATGTTTCTTTTTCTGTGTGACGTAGTTCACGTAGAATCACCGTACCTGCATCCACTCACTATGCCGCTACGGGCCTGATGACACAGATTTCATTGCTGAGTGATATTGCATTGCACGTACGTGCCACAACTTCTTTATCCATTTTTTGCTTTCTGGGATATTTACCTGGTACTGTAGACGAGCTTCTTGGGAACACAGCCGTCCCAAACTTTGGGGTGGCTCTCTGTTTTTGATTTTAATTTCCCTAAGGAATAGGACCATAAGTGCAATTGCCATAGGCCGTGTTGCTTTATTTCTTACGTGTTTCAGAAAACACCATACACTTCTCCAGGGTGGCTGTTGGCAATTTACATCCTGCCAATCAGCATAACAAGGCTCCCTGTTCTCCATATCCTGTCCTACCTTTCTGGATTTTACACTTTTTTCAGATGGCCCTCTTGCCCGGGGGGCAGTGAGACTTCATTGTAGTGCAGATTTCCTTTACAGGCTTGCTTGGTTGGCCAAAAAGGGCGTATGCGTTTTTTCCTGAATATATTCAGGAAAAAACGCATACGCCCTTTTTGGCCAAGTGCATCATTGTCGACGTTCTGCCTCTTTTCCTATGCTTTCAGGGCAATTCCAGTCTACTCCCTGCAATCGTTTTCCTGAAATTCTGCCCCGCTTTCAAGTCCCCTTCGCAGGCTTACTTCAATATATTTTTGGAGGATAGCTGTCATTTATAACTCTGCAGGTTTGTGAAGTACAGTGCCCCTGAGCTCCTTTCTTCAACTCGCTTTCTTGTGAGCTGGGCACAAAACCGCAGGATTGCTTCAGGCCCTAATCTGTTTCCGGCAGGGCATGCTGAGCCTTTGGTTAATTCCTCTTCCTGGTGGGTAATGAGCGTTACGTTTGCCCGTGCAGACACCTACAGCTAGTCTCTCATTGGTTCTGCCTATTCCTGTTCATCTTGCACAGAAATTGCAAGCTGTGCCAAACAGGAAGTTAAAGGCACTGACTCTCCAAGCAGGGAGAGTGTTAGTAAAGCATCTGGAATGGTGAACCCGAGGACCAGGATACGAAAACTGAGATGCATTTTAAATCGTTTCCCAATCACACGGTGGACCATACTGTGGGTTTCCCATGCATGTTTTAGCTGGAGGAAGAATCCCTTGAACCTGAACAGTTGGGACCCATGGAATAGGTACCATGCAGTATGACTTCAAAGGGTCTGCATTTGCTCACCAAAACTCACCAATGCTATCAGCCTGAAGTGTCCAGCCTTATGTGTCAACCAGCTCTGGGTGTACATGTGGTAAATCCTGGTTGCATCACATGCGCTGAGTGAATTATTTAAGAATTGCTCTCTATTTCACTGTCTTTGTGTTTTGTTTTCGAAATTTATTTTGATAATGGGATTTATCGGATTTTCACTGCTGCGTTTCGGCCGCTGTACACACGCTTGATTCTCTTACGGAGACATATATATCCATGGGTTTTAAGATTCTTCCTAGTCAGGTATATTCCTAGGCGTTGAATATGTGGTGTTGAGTCCATTTCGTTGAGCAAGGAGTAGGTCTTGTCTATTACATATTCGGCTTATGGAATGTTATCTGTGCTAATTTCAGTCTCTGCTTTTATGCAGCACCCCATGGCACCTTTCCCCATAAGCAAGCACTAGTTGGTTTTCTAAATTTGAGACCCTGTTCTGTTTTGTAATTCAGTTCATGTGTAGTCAAGTTTACATTCCGTGTATTAGTGATATCTTATGATATTTCTTTTTCTGTGTGACGTAGTTCATGTAGAATCACCGTACCTGCATCCATTCACTATGCCGCTACGGGCCTGATGACACAGATTTCATTGCTGAGTGATACTGCATTGCACGTACGTGCCACAACTTCTTTATCCATTTTTTGCTTTCTGGGATATTTACCTGGTACTCTAGACGAGCTTCTTGAGAACACAGCCGTCCCAAACTTTGCTGTGGCTCTCTGTTTTTGATTTTAATTTCCCTAAGGAATAGGACCATAAGTGCAATTGCCATAGGCTGTGTTGCTATGTTTCTTACGTGTTTCAGGAAACACCATACACTTCTCCAGGGTGGCTGCTGGCAATTTACATCCTGCCAATCAGCATAACGCGGCTCCC
Source organism: Phocoena phocoena (assembly GCF_963924675.1). Taxonomy (NCBI): domain Eukaryota; kingdom Metazoa; phylum Chordata; class Mammalia; order Artiodactyla; family Phocoenidae; genus Phocoena; species Phocoena phocoena. The sequence continues at coordinate 64,588 of NW_027077576.1, read as the reverse complement.
TGTTCTCCATATCCTGTCCTACCTTTCTGGATTTTACACTTTTTTCAGATGGCCCTTTTGCCCGGGGGGCAGTGAGACTTCATTGTAGTGCAGATTTCCTTTACAGGCTTGCTTGGTTGGCCAAAAAGGGCGTATGCGTTTTTTCCTGAATATATTCAGGAAAAAACGCATACGCCCTTTTTGGCCAAGTGCATCATTGTCGACGTTCTGCCTCTTTTACTCTGCTTTCAGGGCAATTCCAGTCTACCCCCTGCAATCGTTTTCCTGAAATTCTGCCCCGCTTTCAAGTCCCCTTCGCAGGCTTACTTCAATATATTTTTGGAGGATAGCTGTCATTTATAACTCTGCAGGTTTGTGAATTACAGTGCCCCTGAGCTCCTTTCTTCAACTCGCTTTCTTGTGAGCTGGGCACAAAACCGCAGGATTGCTTCAGGCCCTAATCTGTTTTCAGCAGGGCACGCTGAGCCTTGGTTTAATTCCTCTTCCTGGTCGGCAATGAGCATTACATTTGCCCGTGCAGACACCTACAGCTAGTCTCTCACTGGTTCTCCCTATTCCTGTTCATCTTGCACAGAAATTGCAACTGTGCCCAACAGGAGGTTAAAGGCACTGACTCTCCAAGCGGGGAGAGTGTTAGTAAAGCATCTGGAATGGTGAACCCGAGGACCAGGATACGAAAACTGAGATGCATTTTCAATCATTTCCCAATCACACGGTGGACGATACTCTGGGTTTCCCATGCATGTTTTAGCTGGAGGAAGAATCCCTTGAACCTGGAGAGTTGGGACCCATGGAATGGCTACCATGCAGTATGACTTCAAAGGGTCTGCATTTGCTCACCGAAACTCACCAATGCTATCAGCCTGAAGTGTCCAGCCTTATGTCTCAACCAGCTCTGGGTGTAGATGTGGTCAATCCCGGTTGCATCACATGCCCTGAGTGAATTATTTAAGAATTGCTCTCTATTTCACTGTCTTTTTGTTTTGCTTTCGAAATTTATTTTGATAATGGGATTTATCGGATTTTCACTACTGCGTTTCGGCCGCTGTACACACACTTGATTCTCTTACGGAGACATATATATCCATGGGTTTTAAGATTCTTCCTAGTCAGGTATATTCCTAGGCGTTGAATATGTGGTGTTGGGTCCATTTCGTTGAGCAAGGAGTAGGTCTTGTCTATTACATATTTGGCTTATGGAAAGTTATCTGTGCTAATTACAGTCTCTGGTTTTATGCAGCACCCCAACGCACCTTTCCCCATAAGCAAGCACTAGTTGGTTTTCTAAATTTGAGACCCTGTTCTGTTTTTTAATTCAGTTCATGTGTAGTCAAGTTTACATTCCGTGCATTAGTGATATCTTATGATGTTTCTTTTTCTGTGTGACGTAGTTCACGTAGAATCACCGTACCTGCATCCACTCACTATGCCGCTACGGGCCTGATGACATAGATTTCATTGCTGAGTGATATTGCATTGCACGTACATGCCACAACTCCTTTATCCATTTGTTGCTTTCTGGGATATTTACCTGGTACTGTAGACGAGCTTCCTGGGAACACAGCCGTCCTAAACTTTGGGGTGGCTCTCTCTTTTTGATTTTAATATCCCTAAGGAATAGGACCATAAGTGCAATTGCCATAGGCTGTGTTGCTTTATTTCTTACGTGTTTCAGGAAACACCATACACTTCTCCAGGGTGGCTGTTGGCAAGTTACATCCTGCCAATCAGCATAACAAGGCTCCCTGTTCTCCATATCCTGTCCTACCTTTCTGGATTTTTCACTTTTTTCAGATTGCTTTCTTGCCCGGGGGGCAGTGAGACTTCATTGTAGTGCAGATTTCCTTTACAGGCTTGCCTGGTTGGCCAAAAAGGGCGTATGCGTTTTTTCCTGAATATATTCAGGAAAAAACGCATACGCCCTTTTTGGCCAAGTGCATCATTGTCGACGTTGTGCCTCTTTTCCTATGCTTTCAGGGCAATTCCAGTCTACCCCCTGCAATCGTTTTCCTGAAATTCTGTCCGGCTTTCAAATCCCCTTCGCAGGCTTACTTCAATATATTTTTGGAGGATAGCTGTCATTTATAACTCTGCAGGTTTGTGAATTACAGTGCCCCTGAGCTCCTTTCTTCAACTCGCTTTCTTGTGAGCTGGGCACAAAACCACAGGATTGCTTCAGGCCCTAATCTGTTTCCAGCAGGGCACGCTGAGTCTTTGTTTAATTCCTCTTCCTGGTGGGCAATGAGCGTTACATTTGCCCGTGCAGACACCTACAGCTAGTCTCTCATTGGTTCTCCCTATTCTTGTTCATCTTGCACAGAAATTGCAAGCAGTGCCAAAGAGGAGGTTAAAGGCACTGACTCTCCAAGCGGGGAGAGTGTTAGTAAAGCATCTGGAATGGTGAACCCGAGGACCAGGATACGAAAACTGAGATGCATTTTAAATCGTTTCCCAATCACACGGTGGAAGATACTCTGGGTTTCCCATGCATGTTTTAGCTGGAGGAAGAATCCCTTGAACCTGGAGAGTTGGGACCCATGGAATGGGTACCATGCAGTATGACTTCAAAGGGTCTGCGTTTGCTCACCGACAATCACCACTGCTATCAGCCTGAAGTGTCCAGCCTTATGTCTCAACCAGCTCTGGGTGTAGATGTGGTCAATCCCGGTTGCATCACATTCCCTGAGTGAATTATTTAAGAATTGCTCTCTATTTCACTGTCTTTGTGTTTTGTTTTCGAAATTTATTTTGATAATGGGATTTATCGGATTTTCACTGCTGCGTTTCGGCCGCTGTGCACACGCTTGATTCTCTTATGGAGACATATATATCCATGGGTTTTAAGATTCTTCCTAGTCAGGTATATTCCTAGGCGTTGAATATGTGGTTTTGGGTCCATTTCGTTGAGCAAGGAGTAGGTCTTGTCTATTACATATTTGGCTTATGGAAAGTTATCTGTGCTAATTTCAGTCTCTGGTTTTATGCAGCACCCCAACGCACCTTTCCCCATAAGCAAGCACTAGTTGATTTTCTAAATTTGAGACCCTGTTCTGTTTTGTAATTCAGTTCATGTGTAGTCAAGTTTACATTCCGTGTATTAGTGATATCTTATGATGTTTCTTTTTCTGTGTGACGTAGTTCACGTAGAATCACCGTACCTGCATCCACTCACTATGCCGCTACGGGCCTGATGACACAGATTTCATTGCTGAGTGATATTGCATTGCACGTACGTGCCACAACTTCTTTATCCATTTTTTGCTTTCTGGGATATTTACCTGGTAGTGTAGACGAGCTTCTTGGAAACACAGCCGTCCCAAACTTTGGAGTGGCTCTCTGTTTTTGATTTTAATTTCCCTAAGGAATAGGACCATAAGTGCAATTGCCATAGGCTGTGTTGCTTTATTTCTTATGTGTTTCAGGAAACACCATACACTTCTCCAGGGTGGCTGTTGGCAATTTACATCCTGCCAATCAGCATAACAAGGCTCCCTGTTCTCCATATCCTGTCCTACCTTTCTGGATTTTACACTTTTTTCAGATGGCCCTCTTGCCCGGGGGGCAGTGAGACTTCATTGTAGTGCAGATTTCCTTTACAGGCTTGCTTGGTTGGCCAAAAAGGGCGTATGCGTTTTTTCCTGAATATATTCAAGAAAAAACGCATACGCCCTTTTTGGCCAAGTGCATCATTGTCGACGTTGTGCCTCTTTTCCTATGCTTTCAGGGCAATTCGAGTCTACCCCGTGCAATCGTTTTCCTGAAATTCTGCCCCGCTTTCAAGTCCCCTACGCAGGCTTACTTCAATATACTTCTGGAAGATAGCTGTCATTTATAACTCTGCAGGTTTGTGAATTACAGTGCCCCTGAGCTCCTTTCTTCAACTCGCTTTCTTGTGAGCTGGGCACAAAACCGCAGGATTGCTTCAGGCCCTAATCTGTTTTCAGCAGGGCACGCTGAGCCTTTGTTTAATTCCTCTTCCTGGTCGGCAATGAGCGTTACATTTGCCCATGCAGACACCTACAGCTAGTCTCTCATTGGTTCTCCCTATTCCTGTTCATCTTGCACAGAAATTGCAAGCTGTGCCAAACAGGAAGTTAAAGGCAGTGACTCTCCAAGCGGGGAGAGTGTTAGTAAAGCATCTGGAATGGTGAACCAGAGGACCAGGATACGAAAACTGAGATGCATTTTAAATCGTTTCCCAATCACACGGTGGACCATACTGTGGGGTTCCCATGCATGTTTTAGCTGGAGGAAGAATCCCTTGAACCTGAAGAGTTGGGACCCATGGAATAGGTACCATGCAGTATGACTTCAAAGGGTCTGCATTTGCTCACCGAAACTCACCAATGCTATCAGCCTGAAGTGTCCAGCCTTATGTCTCAACCAGCTCTGGGTGTAGATGTGGTCAATCCCGGTTGCATCACATGCCCTGTGTTAATTAGTTAAGAATTGCTCTCTATTTCACTGTCTTTGTGTTTTGTTTTCGAAATTTATTTTGATAATGGGATTTATCAGATTTTCACTGCTGCGTTTCGGCCGCTGTACACACGCTTGATTCTCTTACGGAGACATATATATCCATGGGTTTTAAGATTCTTCCTAGTCAGGTATATTCCTAGGCGTTGAATATGTGGTGTTGAGTCCATTTCGTTGAGCAAGGAGTAGGTCTTGTCTATTACATATTCGGCTTATGGAATGTTATCTGTGCTAATTTCAGTCTCTGCTTTTATGCAGCACCCCATGGCACCTTTCCCCATAAGCAAGCACTAGTTGGTTTTCTAAATTTGAGACCCTGTTCTGTTTTGTAATTCAGTTCATGTGTAGTCAAGTTTACATTCCGTGTATTAGTGATATCTTATGATATTTCTTTTTCTGTGTGACGTAGTTCATGTAGAATCACCGTACCTGCATCCATTCACTATGCCGCTACGGGCCTGATGACACAGATTTCATTGCTGAGTGATACTGCATTGCACGTACGTGCCACAACTTCTTTATCCATTTTTTGCTTTCTGGGATATTTACCTGGTACTCTAGACGAGCTTCTTGAGAACACAGCCGTCCCAAACTTTGCTGTGCCTCTCTGTTTTTGATTTTAATTTCCCTAAGGAATAGGACCATAAGTGCAATTGCCATAGGCTGTGTTGCTATGTTTCTTACGTGTTTCAGGAAACACCATACACTTCTCCAGGGTGGCTGCTGGCAATTTACATCCTGCCAATCAGCATAACGCGGCTCCCTGTTCTCCATATCCTGTCCTACCTTTCTGGATTTTACACTTTTTTCAGATGGCCCTTTTGCCCGGGGGGCAGTGAGACTTCATTGTAGTGCAGATTTCCTTTACAGGCTTGCTTGGTTGGCCAAAAAGGGCGTATGCGTTTTTTCCTGAATATATTCAGGAAAAAACGCATACGCCCTTTTTGGCCAAGTGCATCATTGTCGACGTTCTGCCTCTTTTACTCTGCTTTCAGGGCAATTCCAGTCTACCCCCTGCAATCGTTTTCCTGAAATTCTGCCCCGCTTTCAAGTCCCCTTCGCAGGCTTACTTCAATATATTTTTGGAGGATAGCTGTCATTTATAACTCTGCAGGTTTGTGAATTACAGTGCCCCTGAGCTCCTTTCTTCAACTCGCTTTCTTGTGAGCTGGGCACAAAACCGCAGGATTGCTTCAGGCCCTAATCTGTTTTCAGCAGGGCACGCTGAGCCTTGGTTTAATTCCTCTTCCTGGTCGGCAATGAGCATTACATTTGCCCGTGCAGACACCTACAGCTAGTCTCTCACTGGTTCTCCCTATTCCTGTTCATCTTGCACAGAAATTGCAACTGTGCCCAACAGGAGGTTAAAGGCACTGACTCTCCAAGCGGGGAGAGTGTTAGTAAAGCATCTGGAATGGTGAACCCGAGGACCAGGATACGAAAACTGAGATGCATTTTCAATCATTTCCCAATCACACGGTGGACGATACTCTGGGTTTCCCATGCATGTTTTAGCTGGAGGAAGAATCCCTTGAACCTGGAGAGTTGGGACCCATGGAATGGCTACCATGCAGTATGACTTCAAAGGGTCTGCATTTGCTCACCGAAACTCACCAATGCTATCAGCCTGAAGTGTCCAGCCTTATGTCTCAACCAGCTCTGGGTGTAGATGTGGTCAATCCCGGTTGCATCACATGCCCTGAGTGAATTATTTAAGAATTGCTCTCTATTTCACTGTCTTTTTGTTTTGCTTTCGAAATTTATTTTGATAATGGGATTTATCGGATTTTCACTACTGCGTTTCGGCCGCTGTACACACACTTGATTCTCTTACGGAGACATATATATCCATGGGTTTTAAGATTCTTCCTAGTCAGGTATATTCCTAGGCGTTGAATATGTGGTGTTGGGTCCATTTCGTTGAGCAAGGAGTAGGTCTTGTCTATTACATATTTGGCTTATGGAAAGTTATCTGTGCTAATTACAGTCTCTGGTTTTATGCAGCACCCCAACGCACCTTTCCCCATAAGCAAGCACTAGTTGGTTTTCTAAATTTGAGACCCTGTTCTGTTTTTTAATTCAGTTCATGTGTAGTCAAGTTTACATTCCGTGCATTAGTGATATCTTATGATGTTTCTTTTTCTGTGTGACGTAGTTCACGTAGAATCACCGTACCTGCATCCACTCACTATGCCGCTACGGGCCTGATGACATAGATTTCATTGCTGAGTGATATTGCATTGCACGTACATGCCACAACTCCTTTATCCATTTGTTGCTTTCTGGGATATTTACCTGGTACTGTAGACGAGCTTCCTGGGAACACAGCCGTCCTAAACTTTGGGGTGGCTCTCTCTTTTTGATTTTAATATCCCTAAGGAATAGGACCATAAGTGCAATTGCCATAGGCTGTGTTGCTTTATTTCTTACGTGTTTCAGGAAACACCATACACTTCTCCAGGGTGGCTGTTGGCAAGTTACATCCTGCCAATCAGCATAACAAGGCTCCCTGTTCTCCATATCCTGTCCTACCTTTCTGGATTTTTCACTTTTTTCAGATTGCTTTCTTGCCCGGGGGGCAGTGAGACTTCATTGTAGTGCAGATTTCCTTTACAGGCTTGCCTGGTTGGCCAAAAAGGGCGTATGCGTTTTTTCCTGAATATATTCAGGAAAAAACGCATACGCCCTTTTTGGCCAAGTGCATCATTGTCGACGTTGTGCCTCTTTTCCTATGCTTTCAGGGCAATTCCAGTCTACCCCCTGCAATCGTTTTCCTGAAATTCTGTCCGGCTTTCAAATCCCCTTCGCAGGCTTACTTCAATATATTTTTGGAGGATAGCTGTCATTTATAACTCTGCAGGTTTGTGAATTACAGTGCCCCTGAGCTCCTTTCTTCAACTCGCTTTCTTGTGAGCTGGGCACAAAACCACAGGATTGCTTCAGGCCCTAATCTGTTTCCAGCAGGGCACGCTGAGTCTTTGTTTAATTCCTCTTCCTGGTGGGCAATGAGCGTTACATTTGCCCGTGCAGACACCTACAGCTAGTCTCTCATTGGTTCTCCCTATTCTTGTTCATCTTGCACAGAAATTGCAAGCAGTGCCAAAGAGGAGGTTAAAGGCACTGACTCTCCAAGCGGGGAGAGTGTTAGTAAAGCATCTGGAATGGTGAACCCGAGGACCAGGATACGAAAACTGAGATGCATTTTAAATCGTTTCCCAATCACACGGTGGAAGATACTCTGGGTTTCCCATGCATGTTTTAGCTGGAGGAAGAATCCCTTGAACCTGGAGAGTTGGGACCCATGGAATGGGTACCATGCAGTATGACTTCAAAGGGTCTGCGTTTGCTCACCGACAATCACCACTGCTATCAGCCTGAAGTGTCCAGCCTTATGTCTCAACCAGCTCTGGGTGTAGATGTGGTCAATCCCGGTTGCATCACATTCCCTGAGTGAATTATTTAAGAATTGCTCTCTATTTCACTGTCTTTGTGTTTTGTTTTCGAAATTTATTTTGATAATGGGATTTATCGGATTTTCACTGCTGCGTTTCGGCCGCTGTGCACACGCTTGATTCTCTTATGGAGACATATATATCCATGGGTTTTAAGATTCTTCCTAGTCAGGTATATTCCTAGGCGTTGAATATGTGGTTTTGGGTCCATTTCGTTGAGCAAGGAGTAGGTCTTGTCTATTACATATTTGGCTTATGGAAAGTTATCTGTGCTAATTTCAGTCTCTGGTTTTATGCAGCACCCCAACGCACCTTTCCCCATAAGCAAGCACTAGTTGATTTTCTAAATTTGAGACCCTGTTCTGTTTTGTAATTCAGTTCATGTGTAGTCAAGTTTACATTCCGTGTATTAGTGATATCTTATGATGTTTCTTTTTCTGTGTGACGTAGTTCACGTAGAATCACCGTACCTGCATCCACTCACTATGCCGCTACGGGCCTGATGACACAGATTTCATTGCTGAGTGATATTGCATTGCACGTACGTGCCACAACTTCTTTATCCATTTTTTGCTTTCTGGGATATTTACCTGGTAGTGTAGACGAGCTTCTTTGAAACACAGCCGTCCCAAACTTTGGAGTGGCTCTCTGTTTTTGATTTTAATTTCCGTAAGCTATAGGACCATAAGTGGAAGTGCCATAGGCTGTGTTGCTTTGTTTGTTACGTGTTTCAAGAAACACCATACACTTCTCCATGGTGGCTGCTGGCAATTTACATCCTGCCAATCAGCATAACAAGGCTCCCTGTTCTCCATATCCTGTCCTACATTTCTGGATTTTACACTTTTTTCAGATGGCCCTTTTGCCCGGGGGGCAGTGAGACTTCATTGTAGTGCAGATTTCCTTTACAGGCTTGCTTGGTTGGCCAAAAAGGGCGTATGCGTTTTTTCCTGAATATATTCAGGAAAAAACGCATACGCCCTTTTTGGCCAAGTGCATCATTGTCGACGTTCTGCCTCTTTTCCTATGCTTTCAGGGCAATTCCAGTCTACCCCCTGCAATCGTTTTCCTGAAATTCTGCCCCGCTTTCAAGTCCCCTTTGCAGGCTTACTTCAATATATTTTTGGAGGATAGCTGTCATTTATAACTCTGCAGGTTTGTGAAGTACAGTGCCCCTGAACTCCTTTCTTCAACTCGCTTTCTTGTGAGCTGGGCACAAAACCGCAGGATTGCTTCAGGCCCTAATCTGTTTCCAGCAGGGCACACTGAGCCTTTGTTTAATTCCTCTTCCTGGTGGGAAATGAGCGTTACATTTGCCCGTGCAGACACCTATAGCTAGTCTCTCATTGGTTCTCCCTATTCCTCTTCATCTTGCACAGAATTTGCAAGCTGTGCGAAACAGGAGGTTAAAGGCACTGACTCTCCAAGCGGGGAGAGTGTTAGTAAAGCATCTGGAATGGTGAACCCGAGGACTAGCATACGAAAACTGAGATGCATTTTAAATCGTTTCCCAATCACACGGTGGACCATACTGTGGGTTTCCCATGCATGTTTTAGCTGGAGGAAGAATCCCTTGAACCTGAAGAGTTGGGACCCATGGAATAGGTACCATGCAGTATGACTTCAAAGGGTCTGCATTTCCTCACCGAAACTCACCAATGCTATCAGCCTGTAGTGTCCAGCCTTATGTCTCAACCAGCTCTGGGTGTAGATGTGGTCAATCCCGGTTGCATCACATGCCCTGAGTGAATTATTTAAGAATTGCTCTCTATTTCACTGTCTTTGTGTTTTGTTTTCGAAATTTATTTTGATAATTCGATGTATCGGATTTTCACTGCTGCGTATCGGCCGCTGTACACACGCTTGATTCTCTTACGGAGACATATATATCCATGGGTTTTAAGATTCTTCCTAGTCAGGTATATTCCTAGGCGTTGAATATGTGGTGTTGAGGCCATTTTGTTGAGCAAGGAGTAGGTCTTGTCTATTACATATTTGTCTTATGGAATGTTATCTGTACTAATTTCAGTCTCTGATTTTATGCAGCACCCCAAGGCACCTTTCCCCATAAGCAAGCACTAGTTGGTTTTCTAAATTTGAGACCCTGCTCTGTTTTGTAATTCAGTTCATGTGTAGTCAAGTTTACATTCCGTGTATTAGTGATATCTTATGATGTTTCTTTTTCTGTGTGACGTAGTTCACGTAGAATCACCATACCTGCATACACTCACTATGCCGCTACGGGCCTGATGACACAGATTTCATTGCTGAGTGATATTGCATTGTACGTACGTGCCACAACTTCTTTATCCATTTTTTACTTTCTGGGATATTTACCTGATACTGTAGACGAGCTTCTTGTGAACACAGCCGTCCCAAATATTGGGGTGGCTCTCTGTTTTTGATTTTAATTTCCGTAAGCTATAGGACCATAAGTGGAAGTGCCATAGGCTGTGTTGCTTTGTTTCTTACGTGTTTCAGGAAACACCATACACTTCTCCAGGGTGGCTGCCGGCAATTTACATTCTGCCAATCAGCATAACAAGGCTCCCTGTTCTCCATATCCTGTCCTACATTTCTGGATTTTACACTTTTTTCAGATGGCCCTTTTGCGCGGGGGGCAGTGAGACTTCATTGTAGTGCAGATTTTCTTTACAGGCTTGCTTGGTTGGCCAAAAAGGGCGTATGCGTTTTTTCCTGAATATATTCAGGAAAAAACGCATACGCCCTTTTTGGCCAAGTGCATCATTGTCGACGTTGTGCCTCTTTTCCTATGCTTTCAGGGCAATTCCAGTCTACCCCCTGCAATCGTTTTCCTGAAATTCTGCCCCGCTTTCAAGTCCCCTTCGCAGGCTTACTTCAATATATTTTTGGAGGATAGCTGTCATTTATAACTCTGCAGGTTTGTGAATTACAGTGCCCCTGAGCTCCTTTCTTCAACTCGCTTTCTTGTGAGCTGGGCACAAAACCGCAGGATTGCTTCAGGCCCTAATCTGTTTCCGGCAGGGCACACTGAGCCTTTGGTTAATTACTCTTCCTGGTCGGCAATGAGCGTTACATTTGCCCGTGCAGACACCTACAGCTAGTCTCTCATTGGTTCTCCCTATTCCTGTTCATCTTGCACAGAAATTGCAAGATGTGCCAAACAGGAGGTTAAAGGCACTGACTCTCCAAGCAGGGAGAGTGTTAGTAAAGCATCTGGAATGGTGAACCCGAGGACCAGGATACGAAAACTGAGATGCATTTTAAATCGTTTCCCAATTACACAGTGGACCATACTGTGGGTTTCCCATGCATGTTTTAGCTGGAGGAAGAATCCCTTGAACCTGAAGAGTTGGAACCCATGGAATAGGTACCATGCAGTATGACTTCAAAGGGTCTGCATTTGCTCACCGAAACTCACCAATGCTATCAGCCTGAAGTGTCCAGCCTTATGTCTCAACCAGCTCTGGGTGTAGATGTGGTAAATCCCGGTTGCATCACATGCCCTGAGTGAATTATTTAAGAATTGCTCTCTATTTCACTGTCTTTGTGTTTTGTTTTCGAAATTTATTTTGATAATGGGATTTATTGGATTTTCACTGCTGCGTTTCGGCCGCTGTACACACGCTTGATTCTCTAACGGGGACATATATATCCATGGGTTTTAAGATTCTTCCTATTCAGGTATATTCCTAGGCGTTGAATATGTGGTGTTGGGTCCATTTCGTTGAGCAAGGAGTAGGTCTTGTCTACTACATATTTGGCTTATGGAAAGTTATCTGTGCTAACTTCAGTCTCTGGTTTTATGCAGCACCCCAAGGCACCTTTCCCCATAAGCAAGCACTAGTTGGTTTTCTAAATTTGAGACCCTGTTCTGTTTTGTAATTCAGTTCATGTGTAGTCCAGTTTACATTCCGTGTATTAGTGATATCTTATGATGTTTCTTTTTCTGTGTGACGTAGTTCACGTAGATTCACCGTATCTGCATCCACTCACTATGCCGCTACGAGCCTGATGACACAGATTTCATTGCTGAGTGATATTGCATTGTACGTACGTGCCACAACTTCTTTATCCATTTTTTGCTTTCTGGGATATTTACCTGATACTGTAGACGAGCTTCTTGTGAACACAGCCGTCCCAAATATTGGGGTGGCTGTCTGTTTTTGATTTTAATTTCCGTAAGCTATAGGACCATAAGTGGAAGTGCCATAGGCTGTGTTGCTTTGTTTCTTACGTGTTTCAGGAAACACCATACACTTCTCCAGGGTGGCTGCTGGCAATTTACATCCTGGCAATCAGCATAACAATGCTCCCTGTTCTCCATATCCTGTCCTACCTTTCTGGATTTTACACTTTTTTCAGATGGCCCTTTTGCCCGGGGGGGGGGGCAGTGAGACTTCATTGTAGTGCAGATTTCCTTTACAGGCTTGCTTGGTTGGCCAAAAAGGGCGTATGCGTTTTTTCCTGAATATATTCAGGAAAAAACGCATACGCCCTTTTTGGCCAAGTGCATCATTGTCGACGTTCTGCCTCTTATCCTATGCTTTCAGGGCAATTCCAGTCTACCCCCTGCAATCCTTTTCCAGAAATTCTGCCCCCCTTTCATGTCCCCTTCGCAGGCTTACTTCAATATATTTTTGGAGGATAGCTGTCATTTATAACTCTGCAGGTTTGTGAAGTACAGTGCCCCTGAGCTCCTTTCTTCAACTCGCTTTCTTGTGAGCTGGGCACAAAACCGCAGGATTGCTTCAGGCCCTAATCTGTTTCCAGCAGGGCACACTGAGCCTTTGTTTAATTCCTCTTCCTGGTGGGAAATGAGCGTTACATTTGCCCGTGCAGACACCTATAGCTACTCTCTCATTGGTTCTCCCTATTCCTGTTCATCTCGCACAGAAATTGCAACCTGTGCGAAACAGGAGGTTAAAGGCACTGACTCTCCAAGCGGGGAGAGTGTTAGTAAAGCATCTGGAATGGTGAACCCGAGGACCAGGATACGAAAACTGAGATGCATTTTAAATCGTTTCCCAATCACACGGTGGACCATACTGTGGGTTTCCCATGCATGTTTTAGCTGGAGGAAGAATCCCTTGAACCTGAAGAGTTGGGACCCATGGAATAGGTACCATGCAGTATGACTTCAAAGGGTCTGCATTTCCTCACCGAAGCTCACCAATGCTATCAGCCTGTAGTGTCCAGCCTTATGTCTCAACCAGCTCTGGGTGTAGATGTGGTCAATCCCGGTTGCATCACATGCCCTGAGTGAATTATTTAAGAATTGCTCTCTATTTCACTGTCTTTGTGTTTTGTTTTCGAAATTTATTTTGATAATTCGATTTATCGGATTTTCACTGCTGCGTATCGGCCGCTGTACACACGCTTGATTCTCTTACGGAGACATATATATCCATGGGTTTTAAGATTCTTCCTAGTCAGGTATATTCCTAGGCGTTGAATATGTGGTGTTGAGGCCATTTTGTTGAGCAAGGAGTAGGTCTTGTCTATTACATATTTGTCTTATGGAATGTTATCTGTACTAATTTCAGTCTCTGGTTTTATGCAGCACCCCAAGGCACCTTTCCCCATAAGCAAGCACTAGTTGGTTTTCTAAATTTGAGACCCTGCTCTGTTTTGTAATTCAGTTCATGTGTAGTCAAGTTTACATTCCGTGTATTAGTGATATCTTATGATGTTTCTTTTTCTGTGTGATGTAGTTCACGTAGAATCACCATACCTGCATCCACTCACTATGCCGCTACGGGCCTGATGACACAGATTTCATTGCTGAGTGATATTGCATTGTACGTACGTGCCACAACTTCTTTATCCATTTTTTACTTTCTGGGATATTTACCTGATACTGTAGACGAGCTTCTTGTGAACACAGCCGTCCCAAATATTGGGGTGGCTCTCTGTTTTTGATTTTAATTTCCGTAAGCTATAGGACCATAAGTGGAAGTGCCATAGGCTGTGTTGCTTTGTTTCTTACGTGTTTCAGGAAACACCATACACTTCTCCAGGTTGGCTGCCGGCAATTTACATTCTGCCAATCAGCATAACAAGGCTCCCTGTTCTCCATATCCTGTCCTACATTTCTGGATTTTACACTTTTTTCAGATGGCCCTTTTGCGCGGGGGGCAGTGAGACTTCATTGTAGTGCAGATTTCCTTTACAGGCTTGCTTGGTTGGCCAAAAAGGGCGTATGCGTTTTTTCCTGAATATATTCAGGAAAAAACGCATACGCCCTTTTTGGCCAAGTGCATCATTGTCGACGTTGTGCCTCTTTTCCTATGCTTTCAGGGCAATTCCAGTCTACCCCCTGCAATCGTTTTCCTGAAATTCTGCCCCGCTTTCAAGTCCCCTTCGCAGGCTTACTTCAATATATTTTTGGAGGATAGCTGTCATTTATAACTCTGCAGGTTTGTGAATTACAGTGCCCCTGAGCTCCTTTCTTCAACTCGCTTTCTTGTGAGCTGGGCACAAAACCGCAGGATTGATTCAGGCCCTAATCTGTTTCCGGCAGGGCACACTGAGCCTTTGGTTAATTACTCTTCCTGGTCGGCAATGAGCGTTACATTTGCCCGTGCAGACACCTACAGCTAGTCTCTCATTGGTTCTCCCTATTCCTGTTCATCTTGCACAGAAATTGCAAGATGTGCCAAACAGGAGGTTAAAGGCACTGACTCTCCAAGCAGGGAGAGTGTTAGTAAAGCATCTGGAATGGTGAACCCGAGGACCAGGATACGAAAACTGAGATGCATTTTAAATCGTTTCCCAATTACACAGTGGACCATACTGTGGGTTTCCCATGCATGTTTTAGCTGGAGGAAGAATCCCTTGAACCTGAAGAGTTGGAACCCATGGAATAGGTACCATGCAGTATGACTTCAAAGGGTCTGCATTTGCTCACCGAAACTCACCAATGCTATCAGCCTGAAGTGTCCAGCCTTATGTCTCAAACAGCTCTGGGTGTAGATGTGGTAAATCCCGGTTGCATCACATGCCCTGAGTGAATTATTTAAGAATTGCTCTCTATTTCACTGTCTTTGTGTTTTGTTTTCGAAATTTATTTTGATAATGGGATTTATTGGATTTTCACTGCTGCGTTTCGGCCGCTGTACACACGCTTGATTCTCTAACGGGGACATATATATCCATGGGTTTTAAGATTCTTCCTAGTCAGGTATATTCCTAGGCGTTGAATATGTGGTGTTGGGTCCATTTCGTTGAGCAAGGAGTAGGTCTTGTCTACTACATATTTGGCTTATGGAAAGTTATCTGTGCTAACTTCAGTCTCTGGTTTTATGCAGCACCCCAAGGCACCTTTCCCCATAAGCAAGCACTAGTTGGTTTTCTAAATTTGAGACCCTGTTCTGTTTTGTAATTCAGTTCATGTGTAGTCCAGTTTACATTCCGTGTATTAGTGATATCTTATGATGTTTCTTTTTCTGTGTGACGTAGTTCACGTAGATTCACCGTATCTGCATCCACTCACTATGCCGCTACGAGCCTGATGACACAGATTTCATTGCTGAGTGATATTGCATTGTACGTACGTGCCACAACTTCTTTATCCATTTTTTGCTTTCTGGGATATTTACCTGATACTGTAGACGAGCTTCTTGTGAACACAGCCGTCCCAAATATTGGGGTGGCTGTCTGTTTTTGATTTTAATTTCCGTAAGCTATAGGACCATAAGTGGAAGTGCCATAGGCTGTGTTGCTTTGTTTCTTACGTGTTTCAGGAAACACCATACACTTCTCCAGGGTGGCTGCTGGCAATTTACATCCTGGCAATCAGCATAACAATGCTCCCTGTTCTCCATATCCTGTCCTACCTTTCTGGATTTTACACTTTTTTCAGATGGCCCTTTTGCCCGGGGGGGGGGGGCAGTGAGACTTCATTGTAGTGCAGATTTCCTTTACAGGCTTGCTTGGTTGGCCAAAAAGGGCGTATGCGTTTTTTCCTGAATATATTCAGGAAAAAACGCATACGCCCTTTTTGGCCAAGTGCATCATTGTCGACGTTCTGCCTCTTATCCTATGCTTTCAGGGCAATTCCAGTCTACCCCCTGCAATCCTTTTCCAGAAATTCTGCCCCCCTTTCATGTCCCCTTCGCAGGCTTACTTCAATATATTTTTGGAGGATAGCTGTCATTTATAACTCTGCAGGTTTGTGAAGTACAGTGCCCCTGAGCTCCTTTCTTCAACTCGCTTTCTTGTGAGCTGGGCACAAAACCGCAGGATTGCTTCAGGCCCTAATCTGTTTCCAGCAGGGCACACTGAGCCTTTGTTTAATTCCTCTTCCTGGTGGGAAATGAGCGTTACATTTGCCCGTGCAGACACCTATAGCTACTCTCTCATTGGTTCTCCCTATTCCTGTTCATCTCGCACAGAAATTGCAACCTGTGCGAAACAGGAGGTTAAAGGCACTGACTCTCCAAGCGGGGAGAGTGTTAGTAAAGCATCTGGAATGGTGAACCCGAGGACCAGGATACGAAAACTGAGATGCATTTTAAATCGTTTCCCAATCACACGGTGGACCATACTGTGGGTTTCCCATGCATGTTTTAGCTGGAGGAAGAATCCCTTGAACCTGAAGAGTTGGGACCCATGGAATAGGTACCATGCAGTATGACTTCAAAGGGTCTGCATTTCCTCACCGAAACTCACCAATGCTATCAGCCTGTAGTGTCCAGCCTTATGTCTCAACCAGCTCTGGGTGTAGATGTGGTCAATCCCGGTTGCATCACATGCCCTGAGTGAATTATTTAAGAATTGCTCTCTATTTCACTGTCTTTGTGTTTTGTTTTCGAAATTTATTTTGATAATTCGATTTATCGGATTTTCACTGCTGCGTATCGGCCGCTGTACACACGCTTGATTCTCTTACGGAGACATATATATCCATGGGTTTTAAGATTCTTCCTAGTCAGGTATATTCCTAGGCGTTGAATATGTGGTGTTGAGGCCATTTTGTTGAGCAAGGAGTAGGTCTTGTCTATTACATATTTGTCTTATGGAATGTTATCTGTACTAATTTCAGTCTCTGGTTTTATGCAGCACCCCAAGGCACCTTTCCCCATAAGCAAGCACTAGTTGGTTTTCTAAATTTGAGACCCTGCTCTGTTTTGTAATTCAGTTCATGTGTAGTCAAGTTTACATTCCGTGTATTAGTGATATCTTATGATGTTTCTTTTTCTGTGTGATGTAGTTCACGTAGAATCACCATACCTGCATCCACTCACTATGCCGCTACGGGCCTGATGACACAGATTTCATTGCTGAGTGATATTGCATTGTACGTACGTGCCACAACTTCTTTATCCATTTTTTACTTTCTGGGATATTTACCTGATACTGTAGACGAGCTTCTTGTGAACACAGCCGTCCCAAATATTGGGGTGGCTCTCTGTTTTTGATTTTAATTTCCGTAAGCTATAGGACCATAAGTGGAAGTGCCATAGGCTGTGTTGCTTTGTTTCTTACGTGTTTCAGGAAACACCATACACTTCTCCAGGTTGGCTGCCGGCAACTTACATTCTGCCAATCAGCATAACAAGGCTCCCTGTTCTCCATATCCTGTCCTACATTTCTGGATTTTACACTTTTTTCAGATGGCCCTTTTGCGCGGGGGGCAGTGAGACTTCATTGTAGTGCAGATTTCCTTTACAGGCTTGCTTGGTTGGCCAAAAAGGGCGTATGCGTTTTTTCCTGAATATATTCAGGAAAAAACGCATACGCCCTTTTTGGCCAAGTGCATCATTGTCGACGTTGTGCCTCTTTTCCTATGCTTTCAGGGCAATTCCAGTCTACCCCCTGCAATCGTTTTCCTGAAATTCTGCCCCGCTTTCAAGTCCCCTTCGCAGGCTTACTTCAATATATTTTTGGAGGATAGCTGTCATTTATAACTCTGCAGGTTTGTGAATTACAGTGCCCCTGAGCTCCTTTCTTCAACTCGCTTTCTTGTGAGCTGGGCACAAAACCGCAGGATTGATTCAGGCCCTAATCTGTTTCCGGCAGGGCACACTGAGCCTTTGGTTAATTACTCTTCCTGGTCGGCAATGAGCGTTACATTTGCCCGTGCAGACACCTACAGCTAGTCTCTCATTGGTTCTCCCTATTCCTGTTCATCTTGCACAGAAATTGCAAGATGTGCCAAACAGGAGGTTAAAGGCACTGACTCTCCAAGCAGGGAGAGTGTTAGTAAAGCATCTGGAATGGTGAACCCGAGGACCAGGATACGAAAACTGAGATGCATTTTAAATCGTTTCCCAATTACACAGTGGACCATACTGTGGGTTTCCCATGCATGTTTTAGCTGGAGGAAGAATCCCTTGAACCTGAAGAGTTGGAACCCATGGAATAGGTACCATGCAGTATGACTTCAAAGGGTCTGCATTTGCTCACCGAAACTCACCAATGCTATCACCCTGAAGTGTCCAGCCTTATGTCTCAAACAGCTCTGGGTGTAGATGTGGTAAATCCCGGTTGCATCACATGCCCTGAGTGAATTATTTAAGAATTGCTCTCTATTTCACTGTCTTTGTGTTTTGTTTTCGAAATTTATTTTGATAATGGGATTTATTGGATTTTCACTGCTGCGTTTCGGCCGCTGTACACACGCTTGATTCTCTTACGGAGACATATATATCCATGGGTTTTAAGATTCTTCCTAGTCAGGTATATTCCTAGGCGTTGAATATGTGGTGTTGGGTCCATTTCGTTGAGCAAGGAGTAGGTCTTGTCTACTACATATTTGGCTTATGGAAAGTTATCTGTGCTAACTTCAGTCTCTGGTTTTATGCAGCACCCCAAGGCACCTTTCCCCATAAGCAAGCACTAGTTGGTTTTCTAAATTTGAGACCCTGTTCTGTTTTGTAATTCAGTTCATGTGTAGTCCAGTTTACATTCCGTGTATTAGTGATATCTTATGATGTTTCTTTTTCTGTGTGACGTAGTTCACGTAGATTCACCGTATCTGCATCCACTCACTATGCCGCTACGAGCCTGATGACACAGATTTCATTGCTGAGTGATATTGCATTGTACGTACGTGCCACAACTTCTTTATCCATTTTTTGCTTTCTGGGATATTTACCTGATACTCTAGACGAGCTTCTTGTGAACACAGCCGTCCCAAATATTGGGGTGGCTGTCTGTTTTTGATTTTAATTTCCGTAAGCTATAGGACCATAAGTGGAAGTGCCATAGGCTGTGTTGCTTTGTTTCTTACGTGTTTCAGGAAACACCATACACTTCTCCAGGGTGGCTGCTGGCAATTTACATCCTGGCAATCAGCATAACAATGCTCCCTGTTCTCCATATCCTGTCCTACCTTTCTGGATTTTACACTTTTTTCAGATGGCCCTTTTGCCCGGGGGGGGGGGGGCAGTGAGACTTCATTGTAGTGCAGATTTCCTTTACAGGCTTGCTTGGTTGGCCAAAAAGGGCGTATGCGTTTTTTCCTGAATATATTCAGGAAAAAACGCATACGCCCTTTTTGGCCAAGTGCATCATTGTCGACGTTCTGCCTCTTTTCCTATGCTTTCAGGGCAATTCCAGTCTACCCCCTGCAATCCTTTTCCAGAAATTCGGCCCCCCTTTCATGTCCACTTCGCAGGCTTACTTCAATATATTTTTGGAGGATAGCTGTCATTTATAACTCTGCAGGTTTGTGAAGTACAGTGCCCCTGAGCTCCTTTCTTCAACTCGCTTTCTTGTGAGCTGGGCACAAAACCGCAGGATTGCTTCAGGCCCTAATCTGTTTCCAGCAGGGCACACTGAGCCTTTGTTTAATTCCTCTTCCTGGTGGGAAATGAGCGTTACATTTGCCCGTGCAGACACCTATAGCTACTCTCTCATTGGTTCTCCCTATTCCTGTTCATCTCGCACAGAAATTGCAACCTGTGCGAAACAGGAGGTTAAAGGCACTGACTCTCCAAGCGGGGAGAGTGTTAGTAAAGCATCTGGAATGGTGAACCCGAGGACCAGGATACGAAAACTGAGATGCATTTTAAATCATTTCCCAATCACACGGTGGACCATACTGTGGGTTTCCCATGCATGTTTTAGCTGGAGGAAGAATCCCTTGAACCTGAAGAGTTGGGACCCATGGAGTAGGTACCATGCAGTATGACTTCAAAGGGTCTGCATTTGCTCACCGAAACTCACCAATGCTATCAGCCTGTAGTGTCCAGCCTTATGTCTCAAACAGCTCTGGGTGTAGATGTGGTCAATCCCGGTTGCATCACATGCCCTGAGTGAATTATTTAAGAATTGCTCTCTTTTTCACTGTCTTTGTGTTTTGTTTTCGAAATTTATTTTGATAATGGGATTTATCGGATTTTCACTGCTGCGTATCGGCCGCTGTACACACGCTTGATTCTCTTACAGAGACATATATATCCATGGGTTTTAAGATTCTTCCTACTCAGGTATATTCCTAGGCGTTGAATATGTGGTGTTGAGTCCATTTTGTTGAGCAAGGAGTAGGTCTTGTCTATTACATATTTGTCTTATGGAATGTTATCTGTACTAATTTCAGTCTCTGGTTTTATTCAGCACCCCAAGGCTCCTTTCCCCATAAGCAAGCACTAGTTGGTTTTCTAAATTTGAGACCCTGCTCTGTTTTGTAATTCAGTTCATGTGTAGTCAAGTTTACATTCCGTGTATTAGTGATATCTCATGATGTTTCTTTTTCTGTGTGACGTAGTTCACGTAGAATCACCGTACCTGCATCCACTCACTATGCCGCTACGGGCCTGATGACACAGATTTCATTGCTGAGTGATATTGCATTGTACGTACGTGCCACAACTTCTTTATCCATTTTTTACTTTCTGGGATATTTACCTGATACTGTAGACGAGCTTCTTGTGAACACAGCCGTCCCAAATATTGGGGTGGCTGTCTGTTTTTGATTTTAATTTCCGTAAGCTATAGGACCATAAGTGGAAGTGCCATAGGCTGTGTTGCTTTGTTTCTTACGTGTTTCAAGAAACACCATACACTTCTCCAGGGTGGCTGTTGGCAATTTACATCCTGCCAATCAGCATAACAAGGCTCCCTCTTCTCCATATCCTGTCCTACATTTCTGGATTTTACACTTTTTTCAGATGGCCCTTTTGCCCGGGGGCAGTGAGACTTCATTGTAGTGCAGATTTCCTTTACAGGCTTGCTTGGTTGGCCAAAAATGGCGTATGCGTTTTTTCCTGAATATATTCAGGAAAAAACGAATACGCCCTTTTTGGCCAAGTGCATCATTGTCGACGTTCTGCCTCTTTTCCTATGCTTTCAGGGCAATTCCAGTCTACCCCCTGCAATCGTTTTCCTGAAATTCTGCCCCGCTTTCAAGTCCCCTTCGCAGGCTTACTTCAATATATTTTTGGAGGATAGCTGTCATTTATAACTCTGCAGGTTTGTGAATTACAGTGCACCTGAGCTCCTTTCTTCAACTCGCTTTCTTGTGAGCTGGGCACAAAACCGCAGGATTGCTACAGGCCCTAATCTGTTTTCAGCAGGGCACGCTGAGCCTTTGTTTAATTCCTCTTCCTGGTCGGCAATGAGCATTACATTTGCCGGTGCAGACACCTACAGCTAGTCTCTCATTGGTTCTCCCTATTCCTGTTCATCTTGCACAGAAATTGCAAGCTGTGCCAAACAGGAGGTTAAAGGCACTGACTCTCCAAGCGGGGAGAGTGTTAGTACAGCATCTGGAATGGTGAACACGAGGACCAGGTTACGACAACTGAGATGCATTTTAAATCGTTTCCCAATCACACGGTGGATGATACTCTGGGTTTCCCATGCATGTTTTAGCTGGAGGAAGAATCCCTTGAACCTGGAGAGTTGGGACCCATGGAATGGGTACCATGCAGTATGACTTCAAAGGGTCTGCATTTGCTCAACGAAACTCACCAATGCTATCAGCCTGAAGTGTCCAGCCTTATGTCTCAACCAGCTCTGGGTGTAGATGTGGTCAATCCCGGTTGCATCACATGCCCTGAGTGAATTATTTAAGAATTGCTCTCTATTTCACTGTCTTTGTGTTTTGTTTTCGAAATTTATTTTGATAATGGGATTTATCGGATTTTCACTGCTGCGTTTCGGCCGCTGTATGCACGCTTGATTCTCTTACGGAGACATATATATCCATGGGTTTTAAGATTCTTACTAGTCAGGTATATTCCTAGGCGTTGAATATGTGGTGTTGAGTCCATTTCGTTGAGCAAGGAGTAGGTCTTGTCTATTACATATTTGGCTTATGGAATGTTATCTGTGCTAATTTCAGTCTCTGGTTTTATGCAGCACCCCAAGGTACCTTTCCCCATAAGCAAACACTAGTTGGTTTTCTAAATTTGAGATCCTGTTCTGTTTTGTAATTCAGTTCATGTGTAGTCAAGTTTACATTCCGTGCATTAGTGATATCTTATGATGTTTCTTTTTCTGTGTGAAGTAGTTCACGTAGAATCACCGTACCTGCATCCACTCACTATGCCGCTACGGGCCTGATGACACAGATTTCATTGCTGAGTGATACTGCATTGCACGTACGTGCCACAACTTTTTTATCCATTTTTTGCTTTCTGGGATATTTACCTGGTACTGTAGACGAGCTTCTTGGGAACACAGCCGTCCCAAACTTTGGGGTGGCTCTCTGTTTTTGATTTTAATTTCCCTAAGGAATAGGACCATAAGTGCAATTGCCATAGGCTGTGTTGCTTTATTTCTTACGTGTTTCAGGAAACACCATACACTTCTCCAGGGTGGCTGTTGGCAATTTACATCCTGCCAATCAGCATAACAAGGCTCCCTGTTCTCCATATCCTGTCCTACATTTCTGGATTTTACACTTTTTTCAGATGGCCCTTTTGCCCGGGGGGCAGTGAGACTTCATTGTAGTGCAGATTTCCTTTCCAGGCTTGCTTGGTTGGCCAAAAAGGGCGTATGCGTTTTTCCCTGAATATATTCAGGGAAAAACGCATACGCCCTTTTTGGCGAAGTGCATCATTGTTGACATTCTGCCTCTTTTCCTATGCTTTCAGGGCAATTCCAGTCTACCCCCTGCAATCGTTTTCCTGAAATTCTGCCCCGCTTTCAAGTCCCCTTCGCAGGCTTACTTCAATATATTTTTGGAGGATAGCTGTCATTTATAACTCTGCAGGTTTGTGAATTACAGTGCCCCTGAGCTCCTTTCTTCAACTCGCTTTCTTGTGATCTGGGCACAAAACCGCAGGATTGCTTCAGGCCCTAATCTGTTTCCGGCAGGGCATGCTGAGCCTTTGGTTAATTCCTCTTCCTGGTGGGAAATGAGCGTTACATTTGCCCGTGCAGACACCTACAGCTAGTCTCTCATTGGTTCTCCCTATTCCTGTTCATCTTGCACAGAAATTGCAAGCTGTGCGAAACAGGAGGTTAAAGGCACTGACTCTCCAAGCGGGGAGAGTGTTAGTAAAGCATCTGGAATGGTGAACCCGAGGACCAGGATACGAAAACTGAGATGCATTTTAAATCGTTTCCCAATCACACGGTGGACGATACTCTGGGTTTCCCATGCATGTTTTAGCTGGAGGAAGAATCCCTTGAACCTGGAGATTTGGGACCCATGGAATGGGTACCATGCAGTATGACTTCAAAGGGTCTGCATTTGCTCACCGAAACTCACCAATGCTATCAGCCTGAAGTGTCCAGCCTTATGTCTCAACCAGCTCTGGGTGTAGATGTGGTAAATCCCGGTTGCATCACATGCCCTGAGTGAATTATTTAAGAATTGCTCTCTATTTCACTGTCTTTGTGTTTTGTTTTCGAAATTTATTTTGATAATGGGATTTATCGGATTTTCACTGCTGCGTTTCGGCCGCTGTACACACGCTTGATTCTCTTATGGAGACATATATATCCATGGGTTTTAAATTCATCCTAGTCAGGTATATTCCTAGGCATTGAATATGTGATTTTGGGTCCATTTCGTTGAGCAAGGAGTAGGTCTTGTCTATTACATATTTGGCTTATGGAAAGTTATCTGTGCTAATTTCAGTCTCTGGTTTTATGCAGCACCCCATGGCACCTTTCCCCATAAGCAAGCACGTGTTGGTTTCCTAAATTTGAGACCCTGTTCTGTTTTGTAATTCAGTTCATGTGTAGTCCAGTTTACATTCCGTGTATTAGTGATATCTTATGATGTTTCTTTTTCTGTATGACGTAGTTCACGTAGATTCACCGTATCTGCATCCACTCACTATGCCGCTATGGGCCTGATGACACAGATTTCATTGCTGAGTGATATTGCATTGTACGTACGTGCCACAACTTCTTTATCCATTTTTTGCTTTCTGGGATATTTACCTGATACTGTAGACGAGCTTCTTGTGAACACAGCCGTCCCAAATATTGGGGTGGCTGTCTGTTTTTGATTTTAATTTCCGTAAGCTATAGGACCATAAGTGGAAGTGCCATAGGCTGTGTTGCTTTGTTTCTTACGTGTTTCAGGAAACACCATACACTTCTCCAGGGTGGCTGCTGGCAATTTACATCCTGCCAATCAGCATAACAAGGCTCCCTGTTCTCCATATCCTGTCCTACCTTTCTGGATTTTACACTTTTTTTAGATGGCCCTTTTGCCCGGGGGGCAGTGAGACTTCGTTTTGGTGCAGATTTCCTTTACAGGCTTGCTTGGTTGGCTAAAAAGGGCGTATGCGTTTTTTCCTGAATATATTCAGGAAAAAACGCATACGCCCTTTTTGGCCAAGTGCATCATTGTCGACGTTCTGCCTAATTACCTATGCTTTCAGGGCAATTCCAGTCTACCCCTGCAATAGTTTTCCTGAAATTCTGGCCCGCTTTCAAGTCCCCTTCGCAGGCTTACTTCAATATATTTTTGGAGGATAGCTGTCATTTAAAACTCTGCAGGTTTGTGAATTACAGTGCACCTGAGCTCCTTTCTTCAACTCGCTTTCTTGTGAGCTGGGCACAAAACCGCAGGATTGCTTCAGGCCCTAATCTGTTTTCAGCAGGGCACGCTGAGTCTTTGTTAAATTCCTCTTCCTGGTGGGCAATGAGCATTACATTTGCCCGTGCAGACACCTACGGCTAGTCTCTCATTGGTTCTCCCTATTCCTGTACATCTTGCACAGAAATTGCAAGCTGTGCCAAAGAGGAGGTTAAAGGCACTGACTCTCCAAGCGGGGAGAGTGTTAGTAAAGCATCTGGAATGGTGAACCCGAGGACCAGGATACGAAAACTAAGATGCATTTTAAATCGTTTCCCAATCACACGGTGGATGATACTCTGGGTTTCCCATGCATGTTTTAGCTGGAGGACGAATCCCTTGAACCTGGAGAGTTGGGACCCATGGAATGGGTACCATGCAGTATGACTTCAAAGGGTCTGCATTTGCTCACCGAAACTCACCAATGCTATCAGCCTGAAGTGTCCAGCCTTATGTCTCAACCAGCTCTGGGTGTAGATGTGGTAAATCCCGGTTGCATCACATGTCCTGAGTGAATTATTTAAGAATTGCTCTCTATTTCACTGTCTTTGTGTTTTGTTTTCGAAATTTATTTTGATAATGGGATTTATCGGATTTTCACTGCTGCGTTTCGGCCGCTGTACACACCCTTGATTCTCTTACGGAGACATATATATCCATGGGTTTTAAGATTCTTCCTAGTCAGGTATATTCCTAGGCATTGAATATGTGGTGTTGGGTCCATTTCGTTGAGCAAGGAGTAGGTCTTGTCTATTACATATTTTGCTTATGGATAGTTATCTGTGCTAATTTCAGTCTCTGGTTTTATGCAGCACCCCAAGGCTCCTTTCCCCATAAGCAAGCACTAGTTGGTTTTCTAAATTTGAGACCCTGTTCTGTTTTGTAATTCAGTTCATGTGTAGTCAAGTTTACATTCCGTGTATTAGTGATATCTTATGATGTTTCGTTTTCTTTCTGAGTTACTTCAATCTGTATGACAGAATCTAGGGTTCATCTACCACACTACAAATAACTCAATTTCATTTCTTTTTATGGCTGAGTAATATTCCATTGTATATATGTGCCACATCTTCTTTATCCATTCATCTGTCGATGGACATTTAGGTTTCTTAAATATCCTGGCTATTGTAAATAGAGCTGCAGTGAGCATTGTGGTACATGACTCTTTTTGAATTATGGTTTTCTCAGGGTGTATGCCAAGTAATGGGATTGCTAGGGCATATGGTAGTTCTATATTTAGTTTTTTAAGGAACCTCCATACTGTCCTCCATAGTGACTGTATCAGTTTACATTCCCACCAACAGTGCAAGAGGGTTCCCTTTTCTCCACACCCTCTCCAGCATTTATTGTTTGTAGATTTTTTCAGATGGCCCTTTTGCCCGGGGGGGGGGCAGTGAGACTGCATTGTAGTGCAGATTTCATTTACAGGCTTGCTTGGTTGGCCAAAAAGGGCGTATGCGTTTTTTCCTGAATATATTCAGGAAAAAAAGCATTCGCCCTTTTTGGCCAATTGCATCATTGTCGACGTTCTGCCTCTTTTCCTATGCTTTCAGGGCAATTCCAGTCTACCCCCTGCAATCGTTTTCCAGAAATTCTGCCCCGCTTTCAAGTCCCCTTCGCAGTCTTACTTCAATATATTTTTGGAGGATAGCTGTCATTTATAACTCTGCAGGTTTGTGAAGTACAGTGCCCCTGAGCTCCTTTCTTCAACTTGCTTTCTTGTGAGCTGGGCACAAAACGGCAGGATTGCTTCAGGCCCTAATCTGTTTCCGGCAGGGCATGCTGAGCCTTTGGTTAATTCCTCTTCCTGGTGGGAAATGAGCGTTACATTTGCATGTGCAGACACCTATAGCTAGTCTCTCATTGGTTCTCCCTATTCCTGTTCATCGTGCACAGAAATTGCAAGCTGTGCCCAACAGGAGGTTAAAGCACTGACTCTAGAAGCGGGGAGAGTGTTAGTAAAGCATCTGGAATGGTGAACCCGAGGACCAGGATACGAAAACTGAGATGCATTTTAAATCGTTTCCCAATCACACGGTGGACGATACTCTGGGTTTCCCATGCATGTTTTAGCTGGAGGAAGAATGCCTTGAACCTGGAGAGTTGGGACCCATGGAATGGGTACCATGCAGTATGACTTCAAAGGGTCTGCATTTGCTCACCGAAACTCACCAGTGCTATCAGCCTGAAGTGTCCAGCCTTATGTCTCAACCAGCTCTGGGTGTAGATGTGGTCAATCCCGGTTGCATCACATGCCCTGAGTGAATTATTTAAGAATTGCTCTCTATTTCACTGTCTTTGTGATTTGTTTTCGAAATTTATTTAGATAATGGGATTTATCGGATTTTCACTGCTGCGTTTCGGCCGCTGTACACACGCTTGATTCTCTTACGGAGACATATATATCCATGGGTTTTAAGATTCTTCCTAGTCAGGTATATTCCTAGGCGTTGAATATGTGGTGCTGAGTCCATTTCGTTGAGCAAGGAGTAGGTCTTGTTTATTACATATTTGGCTTATGGAATGTTATCTGTGCTAATTTCAGTCTCTGGTTTTATGCAGCACCCCAACGCACCTTTCCCCATAAGCAAGCACTAGTTGGTTTTCTAAATTTGAGACCCTGTTCTGTTTTGTAATTCAGTTCATGTGTAGTCAAGTTTACATTCCGTGTATTAGTGATATCTTATGATGTTTCTTTTTCTGTGTGACGTAGTTCACGTAGAATCACCGTACCTGCATCCACTCACTATGCCGCTACGGGCCTAATGACACAGATTTCATTGCTGAGTGATATTGCATTGCACGTACGTGCCACAAATTCTTTATCCATTTTTTGCTTTCTGGGATATTTACCTGATACTGTAGACGAGCTTCTTGTGAACACGGCCGTCCGAAATATTGGGGTGGCTGTCTGTTTTTGATTTTAATTTCCGTAAGCTATAGGACCATAAGTGGAAGTGCCATAGGCTGTGTTGCTTTGTTTCTTACGTGTTTCAGGAAACACCATACACTTCTCCAGGGTGGCTGCTGGCAATTTACATCCTGCCAATCAGCATAACAAGGCTCCCTGTTCTCCATATCCTGTCCTACCTTTCTGGATTTTACACTTTTTTCAGATGGCCCTTTTGCCCGGGGGGGCAGTGAGATTTCATTGTAGTGCAGATTTCCTTTACAGGCTTGCTTGGTTGGCCAAAAAGGGCGTATGCGTTTTTTCCTGAATATATTCAGGAAAAAACGCATACGACCTTTTTGGCCAAGTGCATCATTGTCGACGTTGTGCCTCTTTTCCTATGCTTTCAGGGCAATTCCAGTCTACCCCCTGCAATCTTTTTCCTGAAATTCAGCCCCGCTTTCAAGTCCCCTTTGCAGGCTTACTTCAATATATTTTTGGAGGATAGCTGTCATTTATAACTCTGCAGGTTTGTGAAGTACAGTGCCCCTGATCTCCTTTCTTCAACTCGCTTTCTTGTGAGCTGGGCACAAAACCGCAGGATTGCTTCAGGCCC
Organism: Phocoena phocoena; assembly: GCF_963924675.1. Taxonomy (NCBI): domain Eukaryota; kingdom Metazoa; phylum Chordata; class Mammalia; order Artiodactyla; family Phocoenidae; genus Phocoena; species Phocoena phocoena. The sequence goes on along the minus strand of NW_027077576.1, from coordinate 36,182 downwards.
TAATCTGTTTCCAGCAGGGCACACTGAGCATTTGTTTAATTCCTCTTCCTGGTGGGCAATGAGCGTTACATTTGCCCGTGCAGACACCTACAGCTAGTCTCTCATTGGTTCTCCCTATTCCTGTTCATCTTGCACAGAAATTGCAAGCTGTGCCAAACAGGAGGTTAAAGGCACTGACTCTCCAAGCGGGGAGAGTGTTAGTAAAGCATCTGGAATGGTGAACCCGAGGACCAGGATACGAAAACTGAGATGCATTTTAAATCGTTTACCAATCACACGGTGGACGATACTCTGGGTTTCCCATGCATGTTTTAGCTGGAGGAAGAATGCCTTGAACCTGGAGAGTTGGGACCCATGGAATGGGTACCATGCAGTATGACTTCAAAGGGTCTGCATTTGCTCACCGAAACTCACCAGTGCTATCAGCCTGAAGTGTCCAGCCTTATGTCTCAACCAGCTCTGGGTGTAGATGTGGTAAATCCCGGTTGCATCACATGCCCTGAGTGAATTATTTAAGAATCGCTCTCTATTTCACTGTCTTTGTGTTTTGTTTTCGAAATTTATTTTGATAATGGGATTTATCGGATTTTAACTGCTGCGTATCGGCCGCTGTACACACGCTTGATTCTCTTATGGAGACATATATAACCATGGGTTTTAAGATTCTTCCTTGTCAGGTATATTCCTAGGCGTTGAATATGTGGTGTTGAGTCCATTTCGTTGAGCAAGGAGTAGGTCTTGTCTATTACATATTTGGCTTATGGAAAGTTATCTGTGCTAATTTCAGTCTCTGGTTTTATGCAGCACCCCATGGCACCTTTCCCCATAAGCAAGCACTAGTTGGTTTTCTAAATTTGAGACCCTGTTCTGTTTTGTAATTCAGTTCATGTGTAGTCAAGTTTACATTCCGTGTATTAGTGATATCTTATGATGTTTCTTTTTCTGTGTGACGTAGTTCACGTAGAATCACCGTACCTGCATCCACTCACTATGCCGCTACGGGCCTGATGACACAGATTTCATTGCTGAGTGATACTGCATTGCACGTACGTGCCACAACTTCTTTATCCATTTTTTGCTTTCTGGGATATTTACCTGATACTGTAGACGAGCTTCTTGTGAACACAGCCGTCCCAAATATTGGGGTGGCTGTCTGTTTTTGATTTTAATTTCCGTAAGCTATAGGACCATAAGTGGAAGTGCCATAGGCTGTGTTGCTTTGTTTCTTACTACGTGTTTCAGGAAACACCATACACTTCTCCAGGGTGGCTGCTGGCAATTTACATCCTGCCAATCAGCATAACAAGGCTCCCTGTTCTCCATATCCTGTCCTACCTTTCTGGATTTTACACTTTTTTCAGATGGCCCTTTTGCCCGGGGGGCAGTGAGACTTCATTGTGGTGCAGATTTCCTTTACAGGCTTGCTTGGTTGGCCAAAAAGGGCGTATGCGTTTTTTCCTGAATATATTCAGGAAAAAACGCATACGCCCTTTTTGGCCAAGTGCATCATTGTCGACGTTGTACCTCTTTTCCTATGCTTTCAGGGCAATTCCAGTCTACCCCCTGCAATGGTTTTCCTGAAACTCTGCCCTGCTTTCAAGTCCCCTTCACAGGCTTACTTCAATATATTTTTGGAGGATAGCTGTCATTTATAACTCTGCAGGTTTGTGAATTACAGTGCCCCTGAGCTCCTTTCTTCAACTTGCTTTCTTGTGAGCTGGGCACAAAACCGCAGCATTGCTTCAGGCCCTAATCTGTTTCCGGCAGGGCACGTTGAGCCTTTGGTTAATTCCTCTTCCTGGTCGGCAATGAGCGTTACATTTGCCCGTGCAGACACCTACAGCTAGTCTCTCATTGGTTCTCCCTATGCCTGTTCATCTTGCACAGAAATTGCAAGCTGTGCCAAAGAGGAGGTTAAAGGCACTGACTCTCCATGCGGGGAGAGTGTTAGTAAAGCATCTGGAATGGTGAACATGAGGACCAGGATACGAAAACTGAGATGCATTTTAAATCGTTTCCCAATCACACGGTAGACGATACTCTGTGTTTCCCATGCATGTTTTAGGTGGAGTAAGAATGACTTGAACCTGAAGAGTTGGGACCCATGGAATGGGTACCATGCAGTATGACTTCAAAGGGTCTGCATTTGCTCACCGAAACTCACCAATGCTATCAGCCTGAAGTGTCCAGCCTTATGTCTCAACCAGCTCTGGGAGTAGATGTGGTCAATCCCGGTTGCATCACATGCTCTGAGTGAATTATTTAAGAATTGCTCTCTATTTCACTGTCTTTGTGTTTTGTTTTCGAAATTTATTTTGATAATGGGATTTATCGGATTTTCACTGCTGCGTTTCGGCCGCTGTACACACGCTTGATTCTCTTACGGAGACATATATATCCATGGGTTTTAAGGTTCTTCCTAGTCAGGTATATTCCTAGGCGTTGAATATGTTGTGTTGGGTCTATTTCGTTGAGCAAGGAGTAGGTCTTGTCTATTACATATTTCGCTTATGGAATGTTATCTGTGCTAATTTCAGTCTCTGGTTTTATGCAGCACCCCAAGGCACCTTTCCCCATAAGCAAGCACTAGTTGGTTTTCTAAATTTGAGACCCTGTTCTGTTTTGTAATTCAGTTCATGTGTAGTCAAGTTTACATTCCGTGTATTAGTGATATCTTATGATGTTTCTTTTTCTGTGTGACGTAGTTCACGTAGAATCACCGTACCTGCATCCACTTACTATGCCGCTACGGGCCTGATGACACAGATTTCATTGCTGAGTGATATTGCATTGCACGTACGTGCCACAACTTCTTTATCCATTTTTTGCTTTCTGGGATATTTACCTGAGACTGTAGACGAGCTTCTTGTGAACACAGCCGTCCCAAATATTGGGGTGGCTCTCTATTTTTGATTTTAATTTCCGTAAGCTATAGGACCATAAGTGGAAGTGCCATAGGCTGTGTTGCTTTGTTTCTTACGTGTTTCAGGAAACACCATACACTTCTCCAGGGTGGCTGCTGGCAATTTACATCCTGCCAATCAGCATAACAAGGCTCCCTGTTCTCCATATCCTGTCCTACCTTTCTGGATTTTACACTTTTTTCAGATGGCCCTTTTGCCCGGGGGGGCAGTGAGATTTCATTGTAGTGAGGATTTCCTTTACAGGCTTGCTTGGTTGGCCAAAAAGGGCGTATGCGTTTTTTCCTGAATATATTCAGGAAAAAACGCATACTCCCTTTTTGGCCAGTGCATCATTGTCGACGTTCTGCCTCTTTTCCTATGTTTTCAGGGCAATTCCAATCTACCCCCTGCAATCGTTTTCCTGAAATTCTGCCCCGCTTTCAAGTCCCCTTCGCAGGCTTACTTCAATATATTTTTGGAGAATAGCTGTCATTTATAACTCTGCAGGTTTGTGAAGTACAGTACCCCTGAGCTCCTTTCTTCAACTCGCTTTCTTGTGAGCTGGGCACAAAACCGCAGGATTGCTTCAGGCCCTAATCTGTTTCCAGCAGGGCACACTGAGCCTTTGTTTAATTCCTCTTCCTGGTGGGCAATGAGCGTTACATTTGCCCGTGCAGACACCTACAGCTAGTCTCTCTTTGGTTCTCCCTATTCCTGTTCATCTTGCACAGAAATTGCAAGCTGTGCGAAACAGGAGGTTAAAGGCACTGAGTCTCCAAGCGGGGAGAGTGTTAGTAAAGCATCTGGAATGGTGAACCCGAGGACCAGGATACGAAAACTGAGATGCATTTTAAATCATTTCCCAATCACACGGTGGACGATACTCTGGGTTTCCCATGCCTGTTTTATCTGGAGGTAGAATGCCTTGAACCTGGAGAGTTGGGACCCATGGAATGGGTACCATGCGGTATGACTTCAAAGGGTCTGCATTTGCTCACCGAAACTCACCAGTGCTATCAGCCTGAAGTGTCCAGCCTTATGTCTCAACCAGCTCTGGGTGTAGATGTGGTCAATCCCGGTTGCATCACATGCCCTGAGTGAATTATTTAAGAATTGCTCTCTATTTCACTGTCTTTGTGATTTGTTTTCGAAATTTATTTTGATAATGGGATTTATCGGATTTTCACTGCTGCGTTTCGGCCGCTGTACACACGCTTGATTCTCTTACGGAGACATATATATCCATGGGTTTTAAGATTCTTCCTAGTCAGGTATATTCCTAGGCGTTGAATATGTGGTGTTGAGTCCATTTCGTTGAGCAAGGAGTAGGTCTTGTTTATTACATATTTGGCTTATGGAATGTTATCTGTGCTAATTTCAGTCTCTGGTTTTATGCAGCACCCCAACGCACCTTTCCCCATAAGCAAGCAATAGTTGGTTCTCTAAATTTGAGACCCTGTTCTGTTTTGTAATTCAGTTCATGTGTAGTCAAGTTTACATTCCGTGTATTAGTGATATCTTATGATGTTTCTTTTTCTGTGTGACGTAGTTCACGTAGAATCACCGTACCTGCATCCACTCACTATGCCGCTACGGGCCTGATGACACAGATTTCATTGCTGAGTGATATTGCATTGCACGTACGTGCCACACATTCTTTATCCATTTTTTGCTTTCTGGGATATTTACCTGATACTGTAGACGAGCTTCTTGTGAACACAGCCGTCCGAAATATTGGGGTGGCTGTCTGTTTTTGATTTTAATTTCCGTAAGCTATAGGACCATAAGTGGAAGTGCCATAGGCTGTGTTGCTTTGTTTCTTACGTGTTTCAGGAAACACCATACACTTCTCCAGGGTGGCTGCTGGCAATTTACATCCTGCCAATCAGCATAACAAGGCTCCCTGTTCTCCATATCCTGTCCTACCTTTCTGGATTTTACACTTTTTTCAGATGGCCCTTTTGCCCGGGGGGGCAGTGAGATTTCATTGTAGTGCAGATTTCCTTTACAGGCTTGCTTGGTTAGCCAAAAAGGGCGTATGCGTTTTTTCCTGAATATATTCAGGAAAAAACGCATACGCCCTTTTTGGCCAAGTGCATCATTGTCGACGTTGTGCCTCTTTTCCTATGCTTTCAGGGCAATTCCAGTCTACCCCCTGCAATCGTTTTCCTGAAATTCAGCCCCGCTTTCAAGTCCCCTTTGCAGGCTTACTTCAATATATTTTTGGAGGATAGCTGTCATTTATAACTCTGCAGGTTTGTGAAGTACAGTGCCCCTGATCTCCTTTCTTCAACTCGCTTTCTTGTGAGCTGGGCAAAAACCGCAGGATTGCTTCAGGCCCTAATCTGTTTCCAGCAGGGCACACTGAGCATTTGTTTAATTCCTCTTCCTGGTGGGCAATGAGCGTTACATTTGCCCGTGCAGACACCTACAGCTAGTCTCTCATTGGTTCTCCCTATTCCTGTTCATCTTGCACAGAAATTGCAAGCTGTGCCAAACAGGAGGTTAAAGGCACTGACTCTCCAAGCGGGGAGAGTGTTAGTAAAGCATCTGGAATGGTGAACCCGAGGACCAGGATACGAAAACTGAGATGCATTTTAAATCGTTTACCAATCACACGGTGGACGATACTCTGGGTTTCCCATGCATGTTTTAGCTGGAGGAAGAATGCCTTGAACCTGGAGAGTTGGGACCCATGGAATGGGTACCATGCAGTATGACTTCAAAGGGTCTGCATTTGCTCACCGAAACTCACCAGTGCTATCAGCCTGAAGTGTCCAGCCTTATGTCTCAACCAGCTCTGGGTGTAGATTTGGTAAATCCCGGTTGCACCACATGCCCTGAGTGAATTATTTAAGAATTGATCTCTATTTCACTGTCTTTGTGTTTTGTTTTCGAAATTTTTTTTGATAATGGGATTTATCGGATTTTCACTGCTGCGTTTCGGCCGCTGTACACACGCTTGATTCTCTTACGGAGACATATATATCCATGGGTTTTAAGGTTCTTCCTAGACAGGTATATTCCTAGGCGTTGAATATGTGGTGTTGGGTCCATTTCGTTGAGCAAGGAGTAGGTCTTTTTTATTACATATTTGGCTTATGCAAAGTTATCTGTGCTAATTTCAGTCTCTGGTTTTATGCAGCACCCCAAGGCACCTTTCACCATAAGCAAGCACTAGTCGGTTTTCTAAATTTGAGACCCTGTTCTGTTTTGTAATTCAGTTCATGTGTAGTCAAGTTTACATTCCGTGTATTAGTGATATCTTATGATGTTTCTTTTTCTGTGTGACGTAGTTCACGTAGAATCACCGTACCTGCATCCACTTACTATGCCGCTACGGGCCTGATGACACAGATTTCATTGCTGAGTGATATTGCACTGCCCGTACCTGCCACAACTTCTTTATCCATTTTTTGCTTTCTGGGATATTTACCTGATACTGTAGACGAGCTTCTTGTGAACACAGCCGTCCCAAATATTGGGGTGGCTGTCTGTTTTTGATTTTAATTTCCGTAAGCTATAGGACCATAAGTGGAATTGCCATAGGCTGTGTTGCTTTGTTTCTTACGTGTTTCAGGAAACACCATACACTTCTCCAGGGTGACTGCTGGCAATTTACATCCTGCCAATCAGCATAACAAGGCTCCCTGTTCTCCATATCCTGTCCTACCTTTCTGGATTTTACACTTTTTTCAGATGGCCCTTTTGCCCGGGGGGGCAGTGAGAATTCATTGTAGTGAGGATTTCCTTTACAGGCTTGCTTGGTTGGCCAAAAAGGGCGTATGCGTTTTTTCCTGAATATATTCAGGAAAAAACGCATACGCCCTTTTTGGCCAAGTGCATCATTGTCGACGTTCTGCCTCTTTTCCTATGCTTTCAGGGCAATTCCAGTCTACCCCCTGCAATCGTTTTCCTGAAATTCTGCCCCGCTTTCAAGTCCCCTTCGCAGGCTTACTTCAATATATTTTTGGAGGATAGCTGTCATTTATAACTCTGCAGGTTTGTGAATTACAGTGCCCCTGAGCTCCTTTCTTCAACTCGCTTTCTTGTGAGCTGGGCACAAAACCGCAGCATTGCTTCAGGCCCTAATCTGTTTCCGGCAGGGCACGTTGAGCCTTTGGTTAATTCCTCTTCCTGGTCGGCAATGAGCGTTACATTTGCCCGTGCAGACACCTACAGCTAGTCTCTCATTGGTTCTCCCTATGCCTGTTCATCTTGCACAGAAATTGCAAGCTGTGCCAAAGAGGAGGTTAAAGGCACTGACTCTCCATGCGGGGATAGTGTTAGTAAAGCATCTGGAATGGTGAACATGACGACCAGGATACGAAAACTGAGATGCATTTTAAATCGTTTCCCAATCACACGGTAGACGATACTCTGTGTTTCCCATGCATGTTTTAGGTGGAGGAAGAATGACTTGAACCTGAAGAGTTGGGACCCATGGAATGGGTACCATGCAGTATGACTTCAAAGGGTCTGCATTTGCTCACCGAAACTCACCAATTCTATCAGCCTGAAGTGTCCAGCCTTATGTCTCAACCAGCTCTGGGATTAGATGTGGTCAATGCCGGTTGCATCACATGCTCTGAGTGAATTATTTAAGAATTTCTCTCTATTTCACTGTCTTTGTGTTTTGTTTTCGAAATTTATTTTGATAATGGGATTTATCGGATTTTCAGTGCTGCGTTTCGGCCGCTGTACACACGCTTGATTCTCTTACGGAGACATATATATCCATGGGTTTTAAGGTTCTTCCTAGTCAGGTATATTCCTAGGCGTTGAATATGTTGTGTTGGGTCTATTTCGTTGAGCAAGGAGTAGGTCTTGTCTATTACATATTTGGCTTATGGAATGTTATCTGTGCTAATTTCAGTCTCTGGTTTTATGCAGCACCCCAAGGCACCTTTCCCCATAAGCAAGCACTAGTTGGTTTTCTAAATTTGAGACCCTGTTCTGTTTTGTAATTCAGTTCATGTGTAGTCAAGTTTACATTCCGTGTATTAGTGATATCTTATGATGTTTCTTTTCTGTGTGACGTAGTTCACGTAGAATCACCGTACCTGCATCCACTTACTATGCCGCTACGGGCCTGATGACACAGATTTCATTGCTGAGTGATATTGCATTGCACGTACGTGCCACAACTTCTTTATCCATTTTTTGCTTTCTGGGATATTTACCTGAGACTGTAGACGAGCTTCTTGTGAACACAGCCGTCCCAAATATTGGGGTGGCTCTCTGTTTTTGATTTTAATTTCCGTAAGCTATAGGACCATAAGTGGAAGTGCCATAGGTTGTGTTGCTTTGTTTCTTACGTGTTTCAGGAAACACCATACACTTCTCCAGGGTGGCTGCTGGCAATTTACATCCTGCCAATCAGCATAACAAGGCTCCCTGTTCTCCATATCCTGTCCTACCTTTCTGGATTTTACACTTTTTTCAGATGGCCCTTTTGCCCGGGGTGTCAGTGAGATTTCATTGTAGTGAGGATTTCCTTTACAGGCTTGCTTGGTTGGCCAAAAAGGGCGTATGCGTTTTTTCCTGAATATATTCAGGAAAAAACGCATACTCCCTTTTTGGCCAGTGCATCATAGTCGACGTTGTGCCTCTTTTCCTATGCTTTCAGGGCAATTCCAGTCTACCCCCTGCAATCGTTTTCCTGAAATTCTGCCCCGCTTTCAAGTCCCCTTCGCAGGCTTACTTCAATATATTTTTGGAGAATAGCTGTCATTTATAACTCTGCAGGTTTGTGAAGTACAGTACCCCTGAGCTCCTTTCTTCAACTCGCTTTCTTGTGAGCTGGGCACAAAACCGCAGGATTGCTTCAGGCCCTAATCTGTTTCCAGCAGGGCACACTGAGCCTTTGTTTAATTCCTCTTCCTGGTGGGCAATGAGCGTTACATTTGCCCGTGCAGACACCTACAGCTAGTCTCTCATTGGTTCTCCCTATTCCTGTTCATCTTGCACAGAAATTGCAAGCTGTGCGAAACAGGAGGTTAAAGGCACTGAGTCTCCAAGCGGGGAGAGTGTTAGTAAAGCATCTGGAATGGTGAACCCGAGGACCAGGATATGAAAACTGAGATGCATTTTAAATCATTTCCCAATCACACGGTGGACGATACTCTGGGTTTCCCATGCCTGTTTTAGCTGGAGGAAGAATGCCTTGAACCTGGAGAGTTGGGACCCATGGAATGGGTACCATGCAGTATGACTTCAAAGGGTCTGCATTTGCTCACCGAAACTCACCAGTGCTATCAGCCTGAAATGTCCAGCCTTATGTCTCAACCAGCTCTGGGTGTAGATGTGGTCAATCCCGGTTTCATCACATGCCCTGAGTGAATTATTTAAGAATTGCTCTCTATTTCACTGTCTTTGTGTTTTGTTTTCGAAATTTATTTTGATAATGGGATTTATCGGATTTTCACTGCTGCATTTTGGCCGCTGTACACACGCTTGATTCTCTTACGGAGACATATATATGCATGGGTTTTAAGATTCTTCCTAGTCAGGTATATTCCTAGGCGTTGAATATGTTGTGTTGAGTCCATTTCGTTGAGCAAGGAGTAGGTCTTGTCTATTACATATTTGGCTTATGGAATGTTATCTGTGCTAATTTCAGTCTCTGGTTTTATGCAGCACCCCAAGGCACCTTTCCCCATAAGCAAGCACTAGTTGGTTTTGTAAATTTGAGACCCTGTTCTGTTTTGTAATTCAGTTCATGTGTAGTCAAGTTTACATTCCGTGTATTAGTGATATCTTATGATGTTTCTTTTTCTGTGTGACATAGTTCACGTAGAATCACCGTACCTGCATCCAGTTACTATGCGGCTACGGGCCTGATGACACAGATTTCATTGCTGAGTGATATTGCATTGCACGTACGTGCCACAACTTCTTTATCCATTTTTTGCTTTCTGGGATATTTACCTGATACTGTAGACAAGCTTCTTTTGAACACAGCCGTCCCAAATATTGGGGTGGCTGTCTGTTTTTGATTATAATTTCCGTAAGCTATAGGACCATAAGTGGAAGTGCCATAGGCTGTGTTGCTTTGTTTCTTACGTGTTTCAGGAAACACCATACACTTCTCCAGGGTGGCTGCTGGCAATTTACATCCTGCCAATCAGCATAACAAGGCTCCCTGTTCTCCATATCCTGTCCTACCTTTCTGGATTTTAAACTTTTTTCAGATGGCCCTTTTGCCCGGGGGGGCAGAGAGACTTCATTGTAGTGCAGATTTCCTTTACAGGCTTGCGGGGTTGGCCAAAAAGGGCGTATGCGTTTTTTCCTGAATATATTCAGGAAAAAACGCATACGCCCTTTTTGGCCAAGTGCATCATTGTCGACGTTGTGCCTCTTTTCCTATGCTTTCAGGGCAATTCCAGTCTACCCCCTGCAATCGTTTTCCTGAAATTCAGCCCCGCTTTCAAGTCCCCTTCGCAGGCTTACTTCAATATATTTTTGGAGGATAGCTGTCATTTATAACTCTGCAGGTTTGTGAATTACAGTGCCCCTGAGCTCCTTTCTTCAACTCGCTTTCTTGTGAGCTGGGCACAAAACCGCAGCATTGCTTCAGGCCCTAATCTGTTTCCGGCAGGGCACGTTGAGCCTTTGGTTAATTCCTCTTCCTGGTCGGCAATGAGAGTTACATTTGCCGTGCAGACACCTACAGCTAGTCTCTCATTGGTTCTCCCTATTCCTGTTCATCTTGCACAGAAATTGCAAGCTGTGCCAAAGAGGAGGTTAAAGGCACTGACTCTCTAAGCGGGGAGAGTGTTAATAAAGCATCTGGAATGGTGAACCCGAGGACCAGGATACGAAAACTGAGATGCATTTTAAATCGTTTACCAATCACACGGTGGACGATACTCTGGGTTTCCCATGCATGTTTTAGCTGGAGGAAGAATCCCTTGAACCTGGAGAGTTGGGACCCATGGAATGGGTACCATGCAGTATGACTTCAAACGGTCTGCATTTGCTCACCGACACTCACCAGTGCTATCAGCCTGAAGTGTCCAGCCTTATGTCTCAACCAGCTCTGGGTGTAGATGTGGTCAATCCCGGTTGCATCACATGCCCTGAGTGAATTATTTAAGAATAGCTCTCTATTTCACTGTCTTTGTGTTTTGTTTTTGAAATTTATTTTGATAATGGGATTTATCGGATTTTTACTGCTGCGTTTCGGCCGCTGTACACACGCTTGATTCTCTTACGGAGACATATATATCCATGGGTTTTAAGATTCTTCCTAGTCAGGTATATTCCTAGGCGTTGAATATGTGGTGTTGGGTCCATTTCGTTGAGCAAGGAGTAGGTCTTGTCTATTACATATTTGGCTTATGGAAAGTTATCTGTGCTAATTTCAGCCTCTGGTATTATGCAGCACCCCAAGGCACCTTTCCCCATAAGCACGCACTAGTTGGTTTTCTAAATTTGACACCCTGTTCTGTTTTGTAATTCAGTTCATGTGTAGTCAAGTTTACATTACGTGTATTAGTGATATCTTATGATGTTTCTTTTTCTGTGTGACGTAGTTCACGTAGAATCACCGTACCTGCATCCACTCACTATGCCGCTACGGGCCTGATGACACAGATTTCATTGCTGAGTGATATTGCATTGTACGTACGTGCCACAACTTCTTTATCCATTTTTTGCTTTCTGGGATATTTACCTGATACTGTAGACGAGCTTCTTGTGAACACAGCCGTCCCAAATATTGGGGTGGCTGTCTGTTTTTGATTTTAATTTCCGTAAGCTATAGGACCATAAGTGGAAGTGCCATAGGCTGTGTTGCTTTGTTTCTTACGTGTTTCAGGAAACACCATACACTTCTCCAGGGTGGCTGCTGGCAATTTACGTCCTGCCAATCAGCATAACAAGGCTCCCTGTTCTCCATATCCTGTCCTACCTTTCTGGATTTTACACTTTTTTCAGATGGCCCTTTTGCCCGGGGGGCAGTGAGACTTCATTGTAGGGCAGATTTCCTTTACAGGCTTGCTTGGTTGGCCAAAAAGGGTGTATGCGTTTTTTCCTGAATATATTCAGGAAAAAACGCATACGCCCTTTTTGGCCAAGTGCATCATTGTCGATGTTCTGCCTCTTTTCCTATGCTTTCAGGGCAATTCCAGTCTACCCGCTGCAATCGTTTTCCTGAAATTCTGCCCCGCTTTCAAGTCCCCTTCGCAAGCTTACTTCAATATATTTTTGGAGGAGAGCTGTCATTTATAAATCTGCAGGTTTGTGAATTACAGTGCCCCTGAGCTCCTTTCTTCAACTCGCTTTCTTGTGAGCTGGACACAAAACCAAATGATTGCTTCAGGCCCTAATCTGTTTTCAGCAGGGCACGCTGAGCCTTTGTTTAATTCCTCTTCCTGGTGGGCAATGAGCGTTACATTTGCCCGTGCAGACACCTACGGCTAGTCTCTCATTGGTTCTCCCTATTCCTGTTCATCTTGCACAGAAATGGCAAGCTGTGCCAAACAGGAGGTTAAAGGCACTGACTCTCCAAGCGGGGAGAGTGTTAGTAAAGCATCTGGAATGGTGAACCCGAGGACCAGTATACGAAAACTGAGATGCATTTTAAATCGTTTCCCAATCACACGGTGGACGATACACTGGATTTCCCATGCATGTTTTAGCTGGAGGAAGAATCCCTTGAACCTGGAGAGTTGGGACCCATGGAATGGGTACCATGCAGTATGACTTCAAAGGGTCTGCATTTGCTCACCGAAACTCACCAATGCTATCAGCCTGAAGTGTCCAGCCTTATGTCTCAACCAGCTCTGGGTGTAGATGTGGTCAATCCCATTTGCATCACATGCCCTGAGTGAATCATTTAAGAATTGCTCTCTATTTCACTGTCTTTGTGTTTTGTTTTCGAAATTTATTTTGATAATGGGATTTATCGGATTTTCACTGCTGCGTTTCGGCCGCTGTACACACGCTTGATTCTCTTACGGAGACATATATATCCATGGGTTTTAAGATTCTTCCTAGTCAGGTATATTCCTAGGCGTTGAATATGTGGTGTTAAGTCCATTTCGTTGAGCAAGGAGTAGGTCTTGTCTATTATATATTTGGCTTATTGAATGTTATCTGTGCTAATTTCAGTCTCTGGTTTTATGCAGCACCCCAACGCACCTTTCCCCATAAGCAAGCACTAGTTGGTTTTCTAAATTTGAGACCCTGTTCTGTTTTGTAATTCAGTTCATGTGTAGTCAAGTTTACATTCCGTGTATTAGTGATATCTTATGATGTTTCTTTTTCTGTGTGACGTAGTTCACGTAGAATCACCGTACCTGCATCCACTCACTATGCCGCTACGGGCCTGATGACACAGATTTCATTGCTGAGTGATATTGCATTGCACGTACGTGCCACAAATTCTTTATCCATTTTTTGCTTTCTGGGATATTTACCTGATACTGTAGACGAGCTTCTTGTGAACACAGCCGTCCGAAATATTGGGGTGGCTGTCTGTTTTTGATTTTAATTTCCGTAAGCTATAGGACCATAAGTGGAAGTGCCATAGGCTGTGTTGCTTTGTTTCTTACGTGTTTCAGGAAACACCATACACTTCTCCAGGGTGGCTGCTGGCAATTTACATCCTGCCAATCAGCATAACAAGGCTCCCTGTTCTCCATATCCTGTCCTACCTTTCTGGATTTTACACTTTTTTCAGATGGCCCTTTAGCCCGGGGGGGCAGTGAGATTTCATTGTAGTGCAGATTTCCTTTACAGGCTTGCTTGGTTGGCCAAAAAGGGCGTATGCGTTTTTTCCTGAATATATTCAGGAAAAAACGCATACGATTTTTTGGCCAAGTGCATCATTGTCGCCGTTGTGCCTCTTTTCCTATGCTTTCAGGGCAATTCCAGTCTACCCCCTGCAATCGTTTTCCTGAAATTCAGCCCCGCTTTCAAGTCCCCTTTGCAGGCTTACTTCAATATATTTTTGGAGGATAGCTGTCATTTATAACTCTGCAGGTTTGTGAAGTACAGTACCCCTGAACTCTTTTCTTCAACTCGCTTTCTTGTGAGCTGGGCACAAAACCGCAGGATTGCTTCAGGCCCTAATCTGTTTCCAGCAGGGCACACTGAGCATTTGTTTAATTCCTCTTCCTGGTGGGCAATGAGCGTTACATTTGCCCGTGCAGACACCTACAGCTAGTCTCTCATTGGTTCTCCCTATTCCTGTTCATCTTGCACAGAAATTGCAAGCTGTGCCAAACAGGAGGTTAAAGGCACTGACTCTCCAAGCGGGGAGAGTGTTATTAAAGCATCTGGAATGGTGAACCCGAGGACCAGGATACGAAAACTGAGATGCATTTTAAATCGTTTACCAATCACACGGTGGACGATACTCTGGGTTTCCCATGCATGTTTTAGCTGGAGGAAGAATGCCTTGAACCTGGAGAGTTGGGACCCATGGAATGGGTACCATGCAGTATGACTTCAAAGGGTCTGCATTTGCTCACCGAAACTCACCAGTGCTATCAGCCTGAAGTGTCCAGCCTTATGTCTCAACCAGCTCTGGGTGTAGATGTGGTCAATCCCGGTTGCATCACATGCCCTGAGTGAATTATTTAAGAATTGATCTCTATTTCACTGTCTTTGTGTTTTGTTTTCGAAATTTATTTTGATAATGGGATTTATCGGATTTTCACTGCTGCGTTTCGGCCGCTGTACACACGCTTGATTCTCTTACGGAGACATATATATCCATGGGTTTTAAGATTCTTCCTAGTCAGGTATATTCCTAGGCGTTGAATATGTGGTGTTGGGTCCATTTCGTTGAGCAAGGAGTAGGTCTTTTTTATTACATATTTGGCTTATGGAAAGTTATCTGTGCTAATTTCAGTCTCTGGTTTTATGCAGCACCCCAAGGCACCTTTCACCATAAGCAAGCACTAGTCGGTTTTCTAAATTTGAGACCCTGTTCTGTTTTGTAATTCAGTTCATGTGTAGTCAAGTTTACATTCCGTGTATTAGTGATATCTTATGATGTTTCTTTTTCTGTGTGACGTAGTTCACGTAGAATCACCGTACTTGCATCCACTTACTATGCCGCTACGGGCCTGATGACACAGATTTCATTGCTGAGTGATATTGCATTGTACGTACGTGCCACAACTTCTTTATCCATTTTTTGCTGTCTGGGATATTTACCTGATACTGTAGACGAGCTTCTTGTGAACACAGCCGTCCCAAATATTGGGGTGGCTGTCTGTTTTTGATTTTAATTTCCGTAAGCTATAGGACCATAAGTGGAAGTGCCATAGGCTGTGTTGCTTTGTTTCTTACGTGTTTCAGGAAACACCATACACTTCTCCAGGGTGGCTGCTGGCAATTTACATCCTGCCAATCAGCATAACAAGGCTCCCTGTTCTCCATATCCTGTCCTACCTTTCTGGATTTTACACTTTTTTCAGATGGCCCTTTTGCCCGGGGGGCAGTGAGACTTCATTGTAGGGCAGATTTCCTTTACAGGCTTGCGGGGTTGGCCAAAAAGGGCGTATGCGTTTTTTCCTGAATATATTCAGGAAAAAACGCATACGCCCTTTTTGGCCAAGTGCATCATTGTCGATGTTCTGCCTCTTTTCCTATGCTTTCAGGGCAATTCCAGTGTACCACCTGCAATCGTTTTCCTGAAATTCTGCCCCGCTTTCAAGTCCCCTTCGCAAGCTTACTTCAATATATTTTTGGAGGAGAGCTGTCATTTATAACTCTGCAGGTTTGTGAATTACAGTGCCCCTGAGCTCCTTTCTTCAACTCGCTTTCTTGTGAGCTGGACACAAAACCAAAGGATTGCTTCAGGCCCTAATCTGTTTTCAGCAGGGCACACTGAGCCTTTGTTTAATTCCTCTTCCTGGTGGGCAATGAGCGTTACATTTGCCCGTGCAGACACCTACAGCTAGTCTCTCATTGGTTCTCCCTATTCCTGTTCATCTTGCACAGAAATGGCAAGCTGTGCCAAACAGGAGGTTAAAGGCACTGACTCTCCAAGCGGGGAGAGTGTTAGTAAAGCATCTGGAATGGTGAACCCGAGGACCAGTATACGAAAACTGAGATGCATTTTAAATCGTTTCCCAATCACACGGTGGACGATACTCTGGGTTTCCCATGCATGTTTTAGCTGGAGGAAGAATCCCTTGAACCTGGAGAGTTGGGACCCATGGAATGGGTAGCATGCAGTATGACTTCAAAGGGTCTGCATTTGCTCACCGAAACTCACCAATGCTATCAGCCTGAAGTGTCCAGCCTTATGTCTCAACCAGCTCTGGGTGTAGATGTGGTCAATCCCATTTGCATCACATGCCCTGAGTGAATCATTTAAGAATTGCTCTCTATTTCACTGTCTTTGTGTTTTGTTTTCGAAATTTATTTTGATAATGGGATTTATCGGATTTTCACTGCTGCGTTTCGGCCGCTGTACACACGCTTGATTCTCTTACGGAGACATATATATCCATGGGTTTTAAGATTCTTCCTAGTCAGGTATATTCCTAGGCGTTGAATATGTGGTGTTGAGTCCATTTCGTTGAGCAAGGCGTAGGTCTTGTCTATTACATATTTGGCTTATGGAATGTTTTCTGTGCTAATTTCAGTCTCTGGTTTTAGGCAGCACCCCAAGGCACCTTTCCCCATAAGCAAGCACTAGTTGGTTTTCTAAATTTGAGACAGTGTTCTGTTTTGTAATTCAGTTCATGTGTAGTCAAGTTTACATTCCGTGTATTAGTGATATCTTATGATGTTTCTTTTTCTGTGTGACGTAGTTCACGTAGAATCACCGTACCTGCATCCACTCACTATGCCGCTACGGGCCTGATGACACAGATTTCATTGCTGAGTGATATTGCATTGTTCGTACGTGCCACAACTTCTTTATCCATTTTATGCTTTCTGGGATATTTACCTGGTACTGTAGACGAGCTTCTTGTGAACACAGCCGTCCCAAATATTGGGGTGGCTGTCTGTTTTTGATTTTAATTTCCATAAGCTATTAGACCATAAGTGGAAGTGCCATAGGCTGTGTTGCTTTGTTTCTTACGTGTTTCAGGAAACACCATACACTTCTCCAGGGTGGCTGCTGGCAATTTACATCCTGCCAATCAGCATAACAAGGCTCCCTGTTCTCCATATCCTTTCCTACCTTTCTGGATTTTACACTTTTTTCAGATGGCCCTTTTGGCCGGGGGGCAGTGAGACTTCATTGTAGTGCAGATTTCTTTACAGGCTTGCTTGGTTGGCCAAAAAGGGCGTATGCGTTTTTTCCTGAATATATTCAGGAAAAAACGCATACGCCCTTTTTGGCCAAGTGCCTCATTGTCGGCGTTCTGCCTCTTTTCCTATGCTTTCAGGGCAATTCCAGTCTACCCCCTGCAATGGTTTTCCTGAAACTCTGCCCCACTTTCAAGTCCCCTTCGCAGGCTTACTTCAATATATTTTTGGAGGATAGCTGTCATTTATAACTCTGCAGGTTTGTGAATTACAGTGCCCCTGAGCTCCTTTCTTCAACTCGCTTTCTTGTGAGCTGGGCACAAAACCGCAGGATTGCTTCAGGCCCTAATCTGTTTCCGGCAGGGCACGCTGAGCCTTTGGTTAATTCCTCTTCCTGGTGGGAAATGAGCGTTACATTTGCCCGTGCAGACACCTATAGCTAGTCTCTCATTGGTTCTCCCTATTCCTGTTCATCTTGCACAGAAATTGCAAGCTGTGCCAAAGAGGAGGTTAAAGGCACTGACTCTCCAAGCGGGGAGAGTGTTAGTAAAGCATCTGGAATGGTGAACCCGAGGACCAGGATACGAAAACTGAGATGCATTTTAAATCGTTTCCCAATCACACGGTGGACGATACTGTGGGTTTCCCATGCATGTTTTAGCTGGCGGAAGAATCCCTTGAACCTGGAGAGTTGGGACCCATGGAATGGGTACCATGCAGTATGACTTAAAAGGGTCTGCATTTGTTCACCAAAACTCACCAATGCTATCAGCCTGAAGTGTCCAGCATTATGTCTCAACCAGCTGTGGGTGTAGATGTGGTCAGTCCTGGTTGCATCACATGCCCTGAGTGAATTGTTTAAGAATTGCTCTCTATTTCACTGTCTTTGTGTTTTGTTTTTGAAAGTTATTTTGATAATGGGATTTATCGGATTTTCACTGCTGCGTTTATGCCGCTTTACACACGCTTGATTCTCTTACGGAAACATATATATCCATGGGTTTTAAGATTCTTCCTAGTCAGGTATATTCCTAGGCGTTGAATATGTGGTGTTGAGTCCATTTCGTTGAGCAAGTAGTAGGTCTTGTCTATTACATATTTGGCTTATGGAAAGTTATCTGTGCTAATTTCAGTCTCTGGTTTTATGCAGCATCCCAACGCACATTTCCCCATAAGCAAGCACTAGTTGGTTTTCAAAATTTGAGACCCAGTTCTGTTTTGTAATTCACTTCATGTGTAGTTAAATTTACATTCCGTGTATTAGTGATATCTTATGATGTTTCTTTTTCTGTGTGACGTAGTTCACGTAGAATCACCATACCTGCATCCACTCACTATGCCGCTACGGGCCTGATGACACAGATTTCATTGCTGAGTGATATTGCATTGCACGTACGTGTCACAACTTCTTTATCCATTTTTTGCTTTCTGGGATATTTACCTGGAACTGTAGACGAGGTTCTTGGGAACACAGCCGTCCCAAACTTTGGGGTGGATCTCTGTTTTTGATTTTAATTTCCCTAAGCAATAGGACCATAAGTGCAATTGCCATAGGCTGTGTTGCTTTATTTCTTACGTGTTTCAGGAAACACCATACACTTCTCCAGGGTGGCTGTTCGCAATTTACATCCTCCCAATCAGCATAACAAGGCTCCCTGTTCTCCATATCCTGTCCTACCTTTCTGGATTTTACACTTTTTTCAGATGGCCCTTTTGCCCAGGTGGGGGGCAGTGACACTTCATTGTAGTGCAGATTTCCTTTACAGGCTTGCTTGTTTGGCCAAAAAGGGCGTATGCGTTTTTTCCTGAATATATTCAGGAAAAAACGCATACGCACTTTTTGGCCAAGTGCATCATTGTCGACGTTCTGCCTCTTTTCCCATGCTTTCAGGGCAATTCCAGTCTACCCCCTGCAATCGTTTTCCTGAAATTCTGCCCCGATTTCAAGTCCCCTTCGCAGGCTTACTTCAATATATTTTTGGAGGATAGCTGTCCTTTATAACTCTGCAGGTTTGTGAATTACAGTGCCCCTGAGCTCCTTTCTTCAACTCGCTTTCTTTTGAGCTGGGCACAAAACCGCAGGATTGCTTCAGGCCCTAATCTGTTTCCAGCAGGGCACACTGAGCCTTTGTTTAATTCCTCTTCCTGGTTGGAAATGAGCGTTACATTTGCCCGTGCAGACACCTACAGCTAGTCTCTCATTGGTTCTTCCTATTCCTGTTCATCTTGCACAGAAATTGCAAGCTGTGCCAAAGAGGAGGTTAAAGGCACTGACTCTCCAAGCAGAGATAGTGTTAGTAAAGCATCTTGAATGGTGAACCCGAGGACCAGGATATCAAAACTCAGATGCATTTTAAATCGTTTCCCAATCACACGGTGGACGATACTCTGGGTTTCCCATGCATGTTTTAGCTGGAGGAAGAATCCCTTGAACCTGGAGAGTTGGGACCCATGGATTGGGTACCATGCAGTATGACTTCAAAGGGTCTGCATTTGCTCACCGAAACTCACCAATGCTATCAGCCTGAAGTGTCCAGCCTTATGTCTCAACCAGCTCTGGGTGTAGATGTGGTCAATCCCGGTTGCATCACATGCCCTGAGTGAATTATTTAAGAATTGCTCTCTATTTCACTGTCTTTGTGTTTTGTTTTCGAAACTTTTTCTGATAATGGGATTTATCGGATTTTCACTGCTGCGTTTCGGCCGCTGTACACATGCTTGATTCTCTTACGGAGACATATATACATGGGTTTTAAGATTCTTCCTAGTCAGGTATATTCCTAAGCGTTGAATATGTGGTGTTGGGTCCATTTCGTTGAGCAAGGAGTAGGTCTTGTCTATTGCATATTTGGCTTATGGAAATTTATCTGTGCTAATTTCAGTCTCTGGTTTTATTCAGCACCCCAACATACCTTTCCCGATAAGCAAGCATTAGTTGGTTTTCTAAATTTGAGACCCTGTTCTGTTTTGTAATTCAGTTCATGTGTAGTCAAGTTTACATTCCGTGTATTAGTGATATCTTATGATGTTTCTTTTTCTGTGTGACGTAGTTCACGTAGATTCACCGTATCTGCATCCACTCACTATGCCGCTACAGGCCTCATGACACAGATTTCATTGCTGAGTGATATTGCATTGTACGTACGTGCCACAACTTCTTTATCCATTTTTTGCTTTCTGGGATATTTACCTGATACTCTAGACGAGCTTCTTGTGAACACAGCCGTCCCAAATATTGGGGAAGCTGTCTGTTTTTGATTTTAATTTCCGTAAGTTATAGGACCATAAGTGGAAGTGCCATAGGCTGTGTTGCTTTGTTTCTTACGTGTTTCAGGAAACACCATACACTTCTCCAGGGTGGCTGCAGGCAATTTACATCCTGCCAATCAGCATAACAAGGCTCCCTGTTCTCCATATCCTGTCCTACCTTTCTGGATTTTACACTTTTTTCAGATGGCCCTTTTGCCCGGGGGGCAGTGAGACTTCATTGTAGTGCAGATTTCCTTTACAGGATTGCTTGGTTGGCCAAAAAGGGCGTATGCGTTTTTTCCTGAATATATTCAGGAAACAACGCATACACCCTTTTTGACCAAGTGCATCATTGTCGACGTTCTGCCTCTTTTCCTATGCTTTCAGGGCAATTCCAGTCTACCCCCTGCAATGGTTTTTCTGAAACTCTGCCTCGCTTTCAAGTCCCCTTCGCAGGCTTACTTCAATATATTTTTGTAGGATAGCTGTCATTTATAACTGTGCAGGTTTGTGAATTACAGTGCCCCTGAGCTCCTTTCTTCAAGTCGCTTTCTTGTGAGCTGGGCACAAAACCACAGGATTGCTTCAGGCCCTAATCTGTTTCCGGCAGGGCACGCTGAGCCTTTGGTTAATTCCTCTTCCTGGTGGGAAATGAGCGTTACATTTGCCCGTGCAGACACCTACAGCTAGTCTCTCATTGGTTCTCCCTATTCCGGTTCATCTTGCACAGAAATTGCAAGCTGTGCCAAACAGGAGGGTAAAGGCACTGACTCTCCAAGCGGGGAGAGTGTTAGTAAAGCATCTGAAATGGTGAACCCGAGGACCAGGATACGAAAACTGAGATGCATTTTAAATCGTTTCCCAATCACATGGTGGACGATACTCTGGGTTTCCCATGCATGTTTTAGCTGGAGGAAGAATCCCTTGAACCTGGAGTTTTGGGACCCATGGAAGGGGTACCATGCAGTATGACTTCAAAGGGTCTGCATTTGCTCACTGAAACTCACCAATGCTATCAGCCTGAAGTGTCCAGCCTTATGTCTCAACCAGCTCTGGGTGTAGATGTGGTCAATCCCGGTTGCATCACATGCCCTGAGTGAATTATTTAAGAATTGCTCTCTATTTCACTGTCTTTGTGTTTTGTTTTCGAAATTTATTTTGATAATGGGATTTATCAGATTTTCACTGCTGCGTTTCGGCCGCTGTACACATGCTTGATTCTCTTACGGAGACATATATATCCATGGGTTTTAAGATTCTTCCTAGTCAGGTATATTACTAGGCGTTGAATATGTGGTGTGGGTCCATTTCGTTGAGCAAGGAGTAGGTCTTGTCTATTACATATTTGGCTTATGGAAAGTTATCTGTGCTAATTTCAGTCTCTGGTTTTATGCAGCACCCCAACGCACCTTTCCCCATAAGCAAGCACTAGTTGGTTTTCTAAATTTGAGACCCTGTTATGTTATGTAATTCAGTTCATGTGTATTCAAGTTTACATTCCGTGTATTAGTGATATCTTATGATGTTTCTTTATCTGTGTGACGTAGTTCACGTAGAATCACCGTACCTGCATCCACTCACTATGCCGCTACGGGCCTGATGACACAGATTTCATTGCTGAGTGATAATGCATTGCACGTACGTGCCACAACTTCTTTATCCATTTTTTGCTTTCTGGGATATTTACCTGGTACTGTAGACGAGCGTCTTGGGAACACAGCCGTCCCAAAGTTTGGGGTGGCTCTCTGTTTTTGATTTTAATTTCCCTAAGGAATAGGGCCATAAGTGCAATTGCCATAGGCTGTGTTGCTTTTTTTCTTACGTGTTTCAGGAAACACCATACACTTCTCCAGGGTGGCTGTTGGCAATTTACATCCTGCCAATCAGCATAACAAGGCTCCCTGTTCTCCATATCCTGTCCTACCTTTCTGGATTTTAAACTTTTTTCAGATGGCCCTCTTGCCCGGGAGGCAGTGAGACTTCATTGTAGTGCAGATTTCCTTTACAGGCTTGCTTGGTTGGCCAAAAAGGGCGTATGCGTTTTTTCCTGAATATATTCAGGAAAAAACGCATACGCCCTTTTTGGCCAAGTGCATCATTGTCGACGTTGTGCCTCTTTTCCTATGCTTTCAGGGCAATTCCAGTCTACCCCCTGCAATCGTTTTCCTGAAATTCTGCCCTGCTTTCAAGTCCCCTTCGCAGGCATACTTCAATACAGTTTTGGAAAATAGCTATCATTTATAACTCTGCAGGTTTGTGAATTACAGTGCCCCTGAGCTCCTTTCTTCAACTCGCTTTCTTGTGAGCTGGGCACAAAACCGCAGGATTGCTTCAGGCCCTAATCTGTTTCCAGCAGGGCACACTGAGCCTTTGTTTAATTCCTCTTCCTGGTGGGCAATGTGCGTTACATTTGCCCGTGCAGACACCTACATCTAGTCTCTCATTGGTTCTCCCTATTCCTGTTCGTCTTGCACAGAAATTGCAAGCTGTGCCAAACAGGAGGTTAAAGGCACTGACTCTCCATGCGGGGAGAGTGTTAGTAAAGCATCTGGAATGTTGAACCCGAGGACCAGGATACGAAAACTGAGATGCATTTTAAATCGTTTCCCAATCACACGGTGGATGATACTCTTGGTTTCCCATGCATGTTTTAGCTGGAGGAAGAATCCCTTGAACCTGGAGAGTTGGGACCCATGGAATGGGTACCATGCAGTATGACTTCAAAGGGTCTGCATTTGCTCACCGAAACTCACCAATGCTATCAGCCTGAAGTGTCCAGCCTTATGTCTAAACCAGCTCTGGGTGTAGATGTGGTCAATCCCGGTTGCATCACATGCCCTGAGTGAATTATTTAAGAATTGCTCTCTATTTCACTGTCTTTGTGTTTTGTTTTCGAAATTTATTTTGATAATGGGATTTATCGGATTTTCACTGCTGCGTTTCGGCCGCTGTACACACGCTAGATTCTCTTACGGAGACATATATATCCATGGGTTTTAAGATTCTTCCTAGTCAGGTATATTCCTAGCCATTGAATATGTGGTGTTGAGTCCATTTCGTTGAGCAAGGAGTAGGTCTTGTCTGTTACATATTTGGCTTATGGAATGTTATCTGTGCTAATTTCAGTCTCTGATTTTATGCAGCACCGCAAGGCACCTTTCCCCATAAGCAAGCACTAGTTGGTTTTCTAAATTTGAGACCCTGTTCTGTTTTGTAATTCAGTTCATGTGTAGTCAAGTTTACATTCCGTGTATTAGTGATATCTTATGATGTTTCTTTTTCTGTGTGACGTAGTTCACGTAGAATCACCGTACCTGCATCCACTCACTATGCCGCTACGGGCCTGATGACACAGATTTCATTGCTGAGTGATATTGCATTCCACGTACGTGCCACAACTTCTTTATCCATTTTTTGCTTTCTGGGATATTTACCTGGTACTTTAGACGAGCTTCTTGGGAACACAGCCGTCCCAAACTTTGGGGTGGCTCTCTGTTTTTGATTTTAATTTCCCTAAGCAATAGGACCATAAGTACAATTGCCATAGGCTGTGTTGCTTTATTTCTTACGTGTTTCAGGAAACACCATACACTTCTCCAGGGTGGCTGTTCACAATTTATATCCTGTCAATCAGCATAACAAGTCTCCCTGTTCTACATATCCTGTCCTACCTTTCTAGATTTTACACTTTTTTCAGATGGCCCTTTTGCCTCGGGGGGCAGTGAGATTTCATTGTAGTGCAGATTTCCTTTACAGGCTTGCTTGGTTGGCCAAAAAGGGCATATGCGTTTTTTCCTGAATATATTCAGGAAAACACGCATACGCCCTTTTTGGCCAAGTGCATCATTGTCGACGTTGTGCCTCTTTTCCTATGATTTCAGGGCAATTCCAGTCTACCCCCTGCAATCGTTTTCCTGAAATTCGGCCCCGCTTTCAAGTCCCCTTCGCAGGCTTACTTCAATATATTTTTGGAGGATAGCTGTCATTTATAACTCTGCAGGTTTGTGAATTACAGTGCCCCTGAGCTCCTTTCTTCAACTCGCTTTCTTGTGAGCTGGGCACAAAACCGCAGGATTGCTTCAGGCCCTAATCTGTTTCCAGCAGGGCACACAGGGCCTTTGTTTAATTCCTCTTCCTGGTGGGCAATGAGCGTTACATTTGCCCGTGCAGACACCTACAGCTAGTCTCTCATTGGTTCTCCCTATTCCTGTTCATCTTGCACAGAAATTGCAAGCTGTGCCAAAGAGGAGGTTAAAGGCACTGACTCTCCAAGCGGGGAGAGTGTTAGTAAAGCATCTGGAATGGTGAACACGAGGACCAGGATACGAAATCTGAGATGCATTTTAAATCGTTTCCCAATCACACGGTGGACCATACTGTGGGTTTCCCATGCATGTTTTAGCTGAAGTAAGAATCCCTTGAACCTGAAGAGTTGGGACCCATGGAATGGGTACCATGCAGTATGACTTCAAAGGGTCTGCATTTGCTCACCGAAACTCACCAATGCTATCTGCCTGAAGTGTCCAGCCTTATGTCTCAACCAGCTCTGGGTGTAGATGTGGACAATCCCGGTTGCATCACATGCCCTGAGTGAATTATTTAAGAATTGCTCTCTATTTCACTGTCTTTGTGTTTTGTTTTCGAAATTTATTTTGATAATGGGATTTATCAGATTTTCACTGCTGCGTTTCGGCCGCTGTACACACGCTTGATTCTCTTACGGAGACATATATATCCATGGGTTTTAAGATTCTTCCTAGTCAGGTATATTCCTAGGCGTTGAATATGTGGTGTTGAGTCCATTTCGTTGAGCAAGGAGTAGGTCTTGTCTGTTACATATTTGGCTTATGGAATGTTATCTGTGCTAATTTCAGTCTCTGGTTTTATGCAGCACCCCAAGGCACATTTCCCCATAAGCAAGCACTAGTTGGTTTTCTAAATTTGAGATTTCATTGTAGTGCAGATTTCCTTTACAGGCTTGCTTGGTTGGCCAAAAAGGGCATATGCGTTTTTTCCTGAATATATTCAGGAAAACAGTTTGTACTGGTTTGTAATTCAGTTCTGGTTTGTAATTCAGTTCATGTGTAGTCAAGTTTACATTCCGTGTATTAGTGATATCTTATGATGTTTCTTTTTCTGTGTGACATAGTTCACGTAGAATCACCGTACCTGCATCCACTCACTATGCCGCTACGGGCCTGATGACACAGATTTCATTGCTGAGTGATATTGCATTGTACGTACGTGCCACAACTTCTTTATCCATTTTTTGCTTTCTGGGATATTTACCTGATACTGTAGACGAGCTTCTTTTGAACACAGCCGTCCCAAATATTGGGGTGGCTGTCTGTTTTTGATTTTAATTTCCGTAAGCTATAGGACCATAAGTGGAAGTGCCATAGGCTGTGTTGCTTTGTTTCTTACGTGTTTCAGGAAACACCATACACTTTTCCAGGGTGGCTGCTGGCAATTTACATCCTGCCAATCAGCAAAACAAGGCTCCCTGTTCTCCATATCCTGTCCTACCTTTCTGGATTTTACACTTTTTTCAGATGGCCCTTTTGCCCGGGGGGCAGTGAGACTTCATTGTAGTGCAGATTTCCTTTACAGGCTTGCTTGGTTGGCCAAAAAGGGCGTATGCGTTTTTTCCTGAATATATTCAGGAAAAAACGCATACACCCTTTTTGGCCAAGTGCATCATTTTCGACGTTCTGCCTCTTTTCCTATGGTTTCAGGGCAATTCCAGTCTACCCCCTGCAATCGTTTTCCTGAAATTCTGCCCCACTTTCAAGTCCCCTTCACAGGCTTACTTCAATATATTTTTGGAAGATAGCTGTCATTTATAACTCTGCAGGTTTATGAATTACAGTGCCCCTGAGCTCCTATCTTCAACTCGCTTTCTTGTGAGCTGGGCACAAAACCGCAGGATTGCTTCAGGCCCTAATCTGTTTCCGGCAGGGCATGCTGAGCCTTTGGTTAATTCCTATTCCTGGTGGGAAATGAGCGTTACATTTGCCCGTGCACACACCTACAGCTAGTCTCTCATTGGTTCTCCCTATTCCTGTACATCTTGCACAGAAATTGCAAGCTGTGCCAAACAGTATGTTAAAGGCACTGACTCTCCAAGCAGGGAGAGTGTTAGTAAAGCATCTGGAATGGTGAACCCGAGGACCAGGATACGAAAACTGAGATGCATTTAAATCGTTTCCCAATCACACGGTGGACCATACAGTGGGTTGCCCATGCATGTTTTAGCTGGAGGAAGAATCCCTTGAACCTGAAGAGTTGGGACCCATGGAATAGGTACCATGCAGTATGACTTCAAAGGGTCTGCATTTGCTCACCGAAACTCACCAATGCTATCAGCCTGAAGTGTCCAGCCTTATGTCTCAACCAGCTCTGGGTGTAGATGTGGTCAATCCCGGTTGCATCACATACCCTGAGTGAATTATTTAAGAATTGCTCTCTATTTCACTGTCTTTGTGTTTTGTTTTCGAAATTTATTTTGATAATGGGATTTATCGGATTTTCACTGCTACCTTTCGGCCGCTGTACACACGCTTGATTCTCTTACGGAGACATATATATCCATGGGTTTTAAGATTCTTCCTAATCAGGTATATTCCTAGGCGTTGAATATGTGGTGCTGAGTGCATTTCGTTGAGCAAGGAGTAGGTCTTGTCTATTACATATTTGGCTTATGGAATGTTATCTGTGCTAATTTCAGTCTCTGGTTTTATTCAGCACCCCAAGGCACCTTTCCCCATACGCAAGCACTAGTTGGTTTTCTAAATTTGAGACCCTGTTCTGTTTTGTAATTCAGTTCATGTGTAGTCAAGTTTACATTCCGTGTATTAGTGATATCTTATGATGTTTCTTTTTCTGTGTGACGTAGTTCACGTAGAATCACCGTACCTGCATCCACTCACTATGCTGCTACGGGCCTGATGACACAGATTTCATTGCTGAGTGATACTGCATTGCACGTACGTGCCACAACTTCTTTATCCATTTTTTGCTTTCTGGGATATTTACCTGGTACTGTAGACGAACTTCTTGGGAACACAGCCGTCCCAAACTTTGGGGTGGCTCTCTGTTTTTGATTTTAATTTCCCTTAGGAATAGGACCATAAGTGCAATTGCCGTAGGCTGTGTTGCTTTATTTCTTACATGTTTCAGGAAACACCATACACTTCTCCAGGGTGGCTGTTGGCAATTTACATCCTGCCAATCAGCATAACAAGGCTCCCTGTTCTCCATATCCTGTCCTACCTTTCTGGATTTTACACTTTTTTCAGATGGCCCTTTTGCCCATGGGGCAGTGAGACTTCATTTTAGTGCAGATTTCCTTTAGAGGCTTGCTTGGTTGGCCAAAAAGGGCATATGCGTTTTTTCCTGAATATATTCAAGAAAAAACGCATACGCCCTTTTTGGCCAAGTGCATCATTGTCGACGTTGTGCCTCTTTTCCTATGATTTCAGGGCAATTCCAGTCTACCCCCTGCAATCGTTTTCCTGAAAATCTGCCCCGCTTTCAAGTCCCCTTCGCAGGCTTACTTCAATATATTTTTGGAGGATAGCTGTCAATTATAACTCTGCAGGTTTGTGAATTACAGTGCCCCTGAGCTCCTTTCTTCAACTCGCTTTCTTGTGAGCTGGGCACAAAACCGCAGGATTGCTTCAGGCCCTAATCTGTTTCCAGCAGGGCACACAGGGCCTTTGTTTAATTCCTCTTCCTGGTGGGCAATGAGCGTTACATTTGCCCGTGCAGACACCTACAGCTAGTCTCTCATTGGTTCTCCCTATTCCTGTTCATCTTGCACAGAAATTGCAAGCTGTGCCAAACAGGAGGTTAAAGGCACTGACTCTCCAAGCGGGGAGAGTGTTAGTAAAGCATCTGGAATGGTGAACCCGAGGACCAGGATACGAAATCTGAGATGCATTTTAAATCGTTTCCCAATCACACGGTGGACCATACTGTGGGTTTCCCATGCATATTTTAGCTGGAGGAAGAATCCCTTGAACCTGAAGAGTTGGAACCCATGGAATAGGTACCATGCAGTATGCCTTCAAAGGGTCTGCATTTGCTCACCGAAACTCACCAATGCTATCAGCCTGAAGTGTCCAGCCTTATGTCTCAACCAGCTCTGGGTATAGATGTGGTCAATCCCGGTTGCATCACATGCCCTGAGTGAATTATTTAAGAATTGCTCTCTATTTCACTGTCTTTGTGTTTTGTTTTCGAAATTTATTTTGATAATGGGATTTATCGGATTTTCACTGCTGCGTTTCGGCCGCTGTACACACGCTTGATTCTCTTACGGAGACATATATATCCATGGGTTTTAAGATTCTTCCTAGTCAGGTATATTCCTAGCCATTGAATATGTGGTGTTGAGTCCATTTCGTTGAGCAAGGAGTAGGTCTTGTCTATTACATATCTGGCTTATGGAATGTTATCTGTGCTAATTTCAGTCTCTGGTTTTATGCAGCACCCCAAGGCACCTTTCCCCATAAGCAAGCACTAGTTGGTTTTCTAAATTTGAGACCCTGTTCTGTTTTGTAATTCAGTTCATGTGTAGTCAAGTTTACATTCCGTGTATTAGTGATATCTTATGATGTTTCTTTTTCTGTGTGACGTAGTTCACGTAGAATCACCGTACCTGCATCCACTCACAATGCCGCTACGGGCCTGATGACACAGATTTCATTGCTGAGTGATATTGCATTGTACGTACGTGCCACAACTTCTTTATCTATTTTTTGCTTTCTGGGATATTTACCTGGTACTGTAGACGAGCTTCCTGTGAACACAGCAGTCCCAAACATTGGGGTGGCTGTCTGTTTTTGATTTTAATTTCCCTAATCTATAGGACCATAAGTGCAAGTGCCATAGGCTGTGTTGCTTTATTTTTTACGTGTTTCAGGAAACACCATACACTTCTCCAGGGTGGCTGTTGGCAATTTACATCCTGCCATTCGGCATAACAAGGCTCACTGTTCTCCGTATCCTGCCATAACTTTCTGGAATTTCCACTATTTTCAGATGGCCCTTTTGCCAGGGGGGCAGTGAGAATTCATTGTAGTGCAGATTTCCTTTACAGGCTTGCTTGCTTGGCCAAAAAGTGCGTATGCATTTTTTCCTGAATATATTCAGGAAAAAACGCATACGCCCTTTTTGGCCAAGTGCATCATTGTCGACGTTCTGCCTCTTTTCCTATGCTTTCAGGGCAATTCCAGTCTACCCCCTGCAATTGTTTTCCTGAAATTCTGCCCCGCTTTCAAGTCCCCTTCGCAGGCTTATTTCAATATATTTTTGGAGGATAGCTGTCATTTATAACTCTGCAGGTTTGTGAATTACAGTGCCCCTGAGCTCCTTTCTTCAACTCGCTTTCTTGTGAGCTGGGCACAAAACCGCATGATTGCTTCAGGCCCTAATCTGTTTCCAGCAGGGCACACTGAGCCTTTGTTTAATTCCTCTTCCTGGTGGGCAATGAGCGTTACATTTGCCCGAGCAGACACCTACAGCTAGTCTCTCATTGGTTCTCCCTATTCCTGTTCATCTTGCAGAGAAATAGCAAGCTGTGCCAAAGAGGAGGTTAAAGGCACTGACTCTCCAAGCGGGGAGAGTGTTAGTAAAGCATCTGGAATGGTGAACCCGAGGACCAGGATACGAAAACTGAGATGCATTTTAAATCGTTTCCCAATCACACGGTGGACGATACTCTG
Source organism: Phocoena phocoena (assembly GCF_963924675.1). Lineage (NCBI taxonomy): Eukaryota > Metazoa > Chordata > Mammalia > Artiodactyla > Phocoenidae > Phocoena > Phocoena phocoena. The sequence continues at coordinate 6,079 of NW_027077576.1, read as the reverse complement.
GGTTTCCCATGCATGTTTTAGCTGGAGGAACAATCCCTTGAACCTGGAGAGTTGGGACCCATGGAATGGGTACCATGCAGTATGACATCAAAGGGTCTGCATTTGCTCACCGAAACTCACCAATGCTATCAGCCTGAAGTGTCCAGCCTTATGTCTCAACCAGCTCTGGGTGTAGATGTGTTAAATCGCGGTTGCATCACATGCCCTGAGTGAATTAGTTAAGAATTGCTGTCTATTTCACTGTTTTTGTGTTTTGTTTTCGAAATTAATTTGATAATGGGATTTATCGGATTTTCACTGCTGTGTTTCGGCCGATGTACACATGCTTGATTCTCTTACGGAGACATATATATCCATGGGTTTTAAGATTCTTCCTAGTCAGGTATATTCCTAGGCGTTGAATATGTGGTGTTGGGTCCATTTCGTTGAGCAAGGAGTAGGTCTATTACATATTTGGCTTATGGAAAGTTATCTGTGCTAATTTCAGTCTCTGGTTTTATGCAGCAACCCAAGGCACCTTTCCCCATAAGCAAGTACTAGTTGGTTTTCTATATTTGAGACCTTGTTCTGTTTTGTAATTCAGTTCATGTGTAGTCAAGTTTACATTCCGTGTATTAGTGATATCTTATGATGTTTCTTTTTCTGTGTGACGTAGTTCACGTAGAGTCACCTTACCTGCATCCACTAACTATGCTGCTACGGGCCTGATGACACAGATTTCATTGCTGAGTGATATTGCATTGTATGTACGTGCCACAACTTCTTTATCCATTTTTTGCTTTCTGGGATATGTACCTGATACTGTAGACGAGCTTCTTGTGAACACAGCCTTCCCAAATATTGGAGTGGCTGTCTGTTTTTGATTTTAATTTCCGTAAGCTATAGGACCATAAGTGGAAGTGCCATAGGCTGTGTTGCTTTGTTTCTTACGTGTTTCAGGAAACACCATACACTTCTCCAGGGTGGCTGCTGGCAATTTACATCCTGCCAATCAGCATAACAAGGCTCCCTGTTCTCCATATCCTGTCCTACCTTTCTGGATTTTACACTTTTTTCAGATTGCCCTTTTGCCCGGGGGGCAGTGAGACTTCATTGTAGTGCAGATTTCCTTTACAGGCTTGCTTGGTTGGCCAAAAAGGGCGTATGCGTTTTTTCCTGAATATATTCAGGAAAAAACGCATACGCCCTTTTTGGCCAAGTGCATCATTGTCGACGTTGTGCCTCTTTTCCTATGCTTTCAGGGCAATTCCAGTCTACCCCCTGCAATCGTTTTCCTGAAATTCTGCCCCGATTTCAAGTCCCCTTCGCAGGCTTACTTCAATATATTTTTGGAGGATAGCTGTCATTTATAACTCTGCAGGTTTGTGAATTACAGTGCCCCTGAGCTCCTTTCTTCAACTCGCTTTCTTGTGAGCTGGGCACAAAACCGCAGGATTGCTTCAGGCCCTAATCTGTTTCCGGCAGGGCACACTGAGCCTTTGGTTAATTCCTGTTCCTGGTGGGAAATGAGCGTTATATTTGCCCGTGCAGACAGCTACAGCTAGTCTCTCATTGGTTCTCCCTATTCCTGTTCATCTTGCACAGAAAATGCAAGGTGTGCCAAACAGGAGGTTAAAGGCACTGACTCTCCAAGCGGGGAGAGTGTTAGTGAAGCATCTGGAATGGTGAACCCGAGGACCAGGATACGAAAACTGAGATGCATTTTAAATCGTTTCCCAATCACACGGTGGACGATACTCTGGGTTTCCCATGCATGTTTTAGCTGGAAGAAGAATCCCTTGAACCTGGAGAGTTGGGACCCATGGAGTGAGTACCATGCAGTATGACTTCAAAGGGTCTGCATTTGCTCACCGAAACTCACCAATGCTATCAGCCTGAAGTGTCCAGCGTTATGTCTCAACCAGCTCTGGGTGTAGATGTGTTAAATCCCGGTTGCATCACATGCCCTGAGTGAATTCTTTAAGAATTGCTCTCTATTTCACTGTCTTTGTGTTTTGTTTTCGAAATTTATTTTGATAATGGGATTTATCGGATTTTCATTGCTGCGTTTATGCCGCTGTACACACGCTTGATTCTCTTAGGGAGACATATAAATCCATGGGTTTTAAGATTCTTCCTAGTCAGGTGTATTCCTAGGCGTTGTATATGTGGTGTTGAGTCCATTTCGTTGAGCAAGGAGTAGGTCTTCTCTATTACATATTTGGCTTATGGAATGTTATCTGTGCTAATTTCAGTCTCTGGTTTTATGCAGCACCCCAAGGCACCTTTCCCCATAAGCAAGCACTAGTTGGTTTTCTAAATTTTAGACCCTGTTCTGTTTTGTAATTCAGTTCGTGTGTAGTCAAGTTTACATTCCGTGTATTAGTTATATCTTATGATGTTTCTTTTTCTGTGTGACGTAGTTCACGTAGAATCACGGTACCTGCATCCACTCACTATGCCGCTACGGGCCTGATGACACAGATTTCATTGCTGAGTGATATTGCATTGTACGTACGTGCCACAACTTCTTTATCCATTTTTTGCTTTCTGGGATATTTACCTGATACTGTAGACGAGCTTCTTGTGAACACAGCCGTCCCAAATATTGGGGTGGCTCTCTGTTTTTGATTTTAATTTCAGTAAGCTATAGGACCATAAGTGGAAGTGCCATAGGCTGTGTTGCTTTGTTTCTTACGTGTTTCAGGAAACACCATACACTTCTCCAGGGTGGCTGCTGGCAATTTACATTCTGTCTATCGGAATATCAAGGCTCCCTGTTCTCCATATCCTGTCCAACCTTTCTGGATTTTACACTTTTTTCAGATCGCCCTTTTGCCCGGGGGGCAGTGAGACTTCATTGTACTGCAGATTTTCTTTACAGGCTTGCTTGGTTGGCCAAAAGGGCGTATGCGTTTTTTCCTGAATATATTCAGGAAAAAACGCATAAGCCCTTTTTGGCCAAGTGCATCATTGTCGACGTTGTGCCTCTTTTCCTATGCTTTCAGGGCAATTCCAGTCTACCCCCTGCAATCGTTTTCCTGAAATTCTGCCCCGCTTTCAAGTCCCCTTCGCAGGCTTACTTCAATATATTTTTGGAGGATAGCTGTCATTTATAACTCTGCAGGTTTGTGAATTACAGTGCCCCTGAGCTCCTTTCTTCAACTCGCTTTCTTGTGAGCTGGGCACAAAACCGCAGGATTGCTTCAGGCCCTAATCTGTTTCCGGCAGGGCACACTGAGCCTTTGGTTAATTCCTGTTCCTGGTGGGAAATGAGCGTTATATTTGCCCGTGCAGACACCTACAGCTAGTCTCTCATTGGTTCTCCCTATTCCTGTTCATCTTGCACAGAAAATGCAAGGTGTGCCAAACAGGAGGTTAAAGGCACTGACTCTCCAAGCGGGGAGAGTGTTAGTAAAGCATCTGGAATGGTGAACCCGAGGACCAGGATACGAAAACTGAGATGCATTTTAAATCGTTTCCCAATCACACGGTGGACGATACTCTGGGTTTCCCATGCATGTTTTAGCTGGAAGAAGAATCCCTTGAACCTGGAGAGTTGGGACCCATGGAGTGAGTACCATGCAGTATGACTTCAAAGGGTCTGCATTTGCTCACCGAAACTCACCAATGCTATCAGCCTGAAGTGTCCAGCCTTATGTCTCAACCAGCTCTGGGTGTAGATGTGTTAAATCCCGGTTGCATCACATGCCCTGAGTGAATTCTTTAAGAATTGCTCTCTATTTCACTGTCTTTGTGTTTTGTTTTCGAAATTTATTGTGATAATGGGATTTATCGGATTTTCATTGCTGCGTTTATGCCGCTGTACACACGCTTGATTCTCTTAGGGAGACATATAAATCCATGGGTTTTAAGATTCTTCCTAGTCAGGTGTATTCCTAGGCGTTGTATATGTGGTGTTGAGTCCATTTCGTTGAGCAAGGAGTAGGTCTTGTCTATTACATATTTGGCTTATGGAATGTTATCTGTGCTAATTTCAGTCTCTGGTTTTATGCAGCACCCCAAGGCACCTTTCCCCATAAGCAAGCACTAGTTGGTTTTCTAAATTTTAGACCCTGTTCTGTTTTGTAATTCAGTTCGTGTGTAGTCAAGTTTACATTCCGTGTATTAGTTATATCTTATGATGTTTCTTTTTCTGTGTGACGTAGTTCACGTAGAATCACGGTACCTGCATCCACTCACTATGCCGCTACGGGCCTGATGACACAGATTTCATTGCTGAGTGATATTGCATTGTACGTACGTGCCACAACTTCTTTATCCATTTTTTGCTTTCTGGGATATTTACCTGATACTGTAGACGAGCTTCTTGTGAACACAGCCGTCCCAAATATTGGGGTGGCTCTCTGTTTTTGATTTTAATTTCAGTAAGCTATAGGACCATAAGTGGAAGTGCCATAGGCTGTGTTGCTTTGTTTCTTACGTGTTTCAGGAAACACCATACACTTCTCCAGGGTGGCTGCTGGCAATTTACATTCTGTCTATCGGAATATCAAGGCTCCCTGTTCTCCATATCCTGTCCAACCTTTCTGGATTTTACACTTTTTTCAGATCGCCCTTTTGCCCGGGGGGCAGTGAGACTTCATTGTACTGCAGATTTTCTTTACAGGCTTGCTTGGTTGGCCAAAAGGGCGTATGCGTTTTTTCCTGAATATATTCAGGAAAAAACGCATAAGCCCTTTTTGGCCAAGTGCATCATTGTCGACGTTGTGCCTCTTTTCCTATGCTTTCAGGGCAATTCCAGTCTACCCCCTGCAATCGTTTTCCTGAAATTCTGCCCCGCTTTCAAGTCCCCTTCGCAGGCTTACTTCAATATATTTTTGGAGGATAGCTGTCATTTATAACTCTGCAGGTTTGTGAATTACAGTGCCCCTGAGCTCCTTTCTTCAACTCGCTTTCTTGTGAGCTGGGCACAAACCCGCACGATTGCTTCAGGCCCTAATCTGTTTCCTGCAGGGCATGCTGAGCCTTTGGTTAATTCCTCTTCCTGTTGGCAAATGAGCGTTACATTTGCCTGTGCAGACACCTACAGCTAGTTTCTCATTGGTTCTCCCTATTCCTGTTCATCTTGCACAGAAATTGCAAGCTGTGCCAAACAAGAGGTTAAAGGCACTGACTCGCCAAGCAAGGAGAGTGTTAGTAAAGCATCTGGTATGGTGAACCCGAGGACCAGGATACGAAAACTGAGATGGATTTTAAATCGTTTCCCAATCACACTGTGGACGATACTCTGGGTTTCCCATGCATGTTTTAGCTGGAGAAAGAATCCCTTGAACCTGGAGAGTTGGGACCCATGGAATGGGTACCATGCAGTATGACTTCAAAGGGTCTGCATTTGCTCTCCGAAACTCAACAATGCTCTCAGCCTGAAGTGTCCCGCCTTATGTCTCAACCAGCTCTGGGTGTAGATGTTGTCAATCCCGGTTGCATCACGTGCCCTGAGGGAATTATTTAAGAATTGCTCTCTATTTCACTGTCTTTGTGTTTTGTTTTTGAAATTTATTTTGATAATAGGATTTATCGGATTTTCACTGCTGCGTTTCGGCCACTGTACACACGCTTGATTCTCTTACGGAGACATATATATCCATGGGTTTTAAGATTATTCCTAGTCAGGTATATCCCTATGCGTTGAATATGTGGTGTTGGGTCCATTTCGTTGAGCAAGGAGTAGGTCTTGTCCATTACATATTTGGCTTATGGAAAGTTATCTGTGCTAATTTCAGTCTCTGGTTTTATGCAGCACCCCAACGCACCTTTCACCATAAGCAAGCACTATTTGGTTTTCTAAATTTGAGACCCTGTTCTGTTTTGTAATTCAGTTCATGTGTAGTCAAGTTTACATTCCGTGTATTAGTGATATCTTATGATGTTTCTTTTTCTGTGTGACGTAGTTCACGTAGAATCACCGTACCTGCATCCCCTCAATATGCCGCTAAGGGCCTGATGACACAGATTTCATTGCTGAGTGATATTGCATTGTTCGTACGTGCCACAACTTCTTTATCCATTTTATGCTTTCTGGGATATTTACCTGGTACTGTAGACGAGGTTCTTGGGAACACAGCCGTCCCAAACT